>NC_061513.1:50832206-50951272 GCF_022539505.1 Lolium rigidum | reverse complement strand
AGTATTCGTACACCCCGTACGGATCATGGGTGGATCGGCTCTTTGAGCCGATTCACGGAGATAACCCGAGAGCCGATCGAGGCTCGTATTTAACGTTTACATGTATGCCCTGCGCGGAAACTAAGCGAGGCAATTTCATCACCTTCCCGACCGGGTATAGGTCAGGTGGCACGCCCTGCACTTCGCAACGCCGCGTGTGACCGAGAAGAGCATTGCGGGCCGTCGCTCGGAGGGGTCTCAGCCAGCCGCAGCTCTAGGCTCCCCCGGCTCTACGAGTGTTGACAAGGCCGCCGCCCGCCGGTGGGTTTTGGCGAGTCAACGGAACCGGAGGATTACCGATACGTTCCAGGCTGTGGAGAGGCTGAGGCCACGTGATAGGAAGCCATATCGGCGTGGGATAACACAGCTCCCCTCGCCGAAGAGGCTGGCGCTACGGGCACGTTGTTCTTGTGCCCTATGGAAGGAGGTACATGTTAATTTTTGGCACTTCGTTATCGCAATTTTGTCATTATCAAAATTATTATCACATACATATTGATGTTGTCGTTTCATGGTGCAGCTCGTTCCGAGTTTGAAGACCCGACGCGAGAGACCGCCACGTGGGTACTCGAACATCCTTGGGGGCCTACTTAGATTTTATTTCCCTGGGATAGTCGATCTCCCTACCGGTGGCTGCGACGTAGCTTGGAGGTGGGCGCACTACGGCCTCGCGGAAGATCCTCTTGGCCGCGGCACCGCGGCGGATTTGGTTGTTGCCAAATTCTGGGTACGTGACTTTTGACTTCTTACCATTCATACACTCTCCTTGGTTCACAATAATTGCACTAATGCCCCTTGTTTTACCTATGTTGCAGAAATTCTTCAAGAGGGCCGAGGGCAAGGAGAATGCGTGCGATGATGTCCTACACCAGCTTGCAAGGAAGAGGGTGAGCGGCATGCACTACGAGGCACGTGTTCAATGCGTCCGCGGCCGGCACGCCGACCGCTTCGTCCACATGAGTAAGGAGGACGCTCGCGACACGCTCATGCAGCCGTGGCGATACTTGCGGTATTTGCATTTATGTGTTATTGATTTCTTTATCGCCATGTAGTTTATTTTACCATAATGGGTTTATCTTGTGCATGTAGAACCCTCCTCGGTACGTCGGCAACGACGATAGGTGCTTTCGTGCGATGGTCATGTGGTGGACATGCCCCCGGTACCTCAAGAAGCACGAGGAGGGCAAGAAGAAGCGGGCAGAGATGCGAGGTGGATCGCATATCCAAGGCAGCATCCCCATCTCTCTTCACCTGCGAGAAGGAGGTGAGCAAATTAATGGTTCCTTCATTCTTTGAATTCATGTTATATATTTGTTAACTCTCCAAGGGTGTGTCACTTCACTCAATTACATGTTCTCTTTTGCAGGAAGTCGGGACGGGAGCGAAGCCTAACGTCTTTGCCGTGCTAAAGAAGATGAAGCAAAGGAAGACGCCCGATCTCGAGACGGGGTCCGTGTGGGTTAACCCGCAATCCGAGACCCGAGTGCACGTCGTATGTCTCCAAGTTCAAGCAGAAGTACGGCGAGGAGGCCAATCCGGAGGCCGAGGACTTTGACCACGAGGTCGCGGTGCTTGCGGGAGAAGGCTTGAAGCATGGCCGCCTATGGTTTGGTGACGGGTGCGTCGACCCGGCGAGGGTTCCCTCTCTCCGCCGGATCCGTCGTGGTCGTAAGAGCGGCCAGCCTGAGGTAGAGCCCCGGCCACGGGCTTCGGATCTAGCCGTCGAGCGGTTACGGGTATGTTCTTCCTCGGGTCTCTACATTTCCTTTACATGCTTTCCATTGAAATGTTAATGACATCGCGGCAACACAACGTAGGAGGAGATGGCGGCGAAGGAGCGAGGCGGCCCGAGGAGCACGCACGGAACATGGAGCGGCGGATTCGGAGTACCAGCAGCAGCGAGACACGGATGATGCAGCAGATGCAACAGCAGCAGCAGATGATGCAGCAGCAGCAGGCACAGATGAGCTGGCTGATGAGCCAGACGGCTCTGTCTTCTCCACCGGGGAGTCTTCCTCCTCCACCTTACTCCATGTGGATGCCGCCACCGCCCACTCAGACCCCGGGGACACCTATCACCGTCAACAACATGAACATCATCCGGAGCATGAACCGCGGTGAGTCCTCCTACGCTTGTGCCCAACCCGCTACTTGTGCTTGTTCAAGTGTTCAATATGCAAATGCAAATGTTCATTCCATAAACCTGCTTATAGATTATATGTCACAAGGCAATGACAATGAGGCCGGCGGAAGCGGAGGAGGACAAGGTTGATGGCATGGTCTTCGTGCACTCGTCGTCGTTGTAATGGATTGTTCGCACTTGTTATGGATTGTAATAATGGACATTGCTATGCATGAACTATGTGTGCTCGATGTGGACTCTATGTAACGGATTGTATGCATGAACTATGTGTGCTCGATGTATTTGTGGTGTTGTTGATGTGTTTGGTGATCTTATGTTGATATATATGTTATATATGCTATATTTGTGAAATGCAATATTTGAAATGCAGGGATAATTGAAAAATAGCAAAAAAATGAAAAAACCAGGCTCCTTTGCCGTGTGTGTGCACACGGCAAAGGACATTTGGTCTCTTTGCCGTGTGCACACGCACGGCAAAGGGGCCACGTGTCGCCCAACTGTGCTCCTGGGAGCTCCTGGGGGGCGTGCCTGCATGGGGCTTTCCCGTGCGTGGCGAGCAAGGCCGCACGGCAAAGCTTCGCACGGCAAAGAATCTTGCGCACGGCAACGCAAGGCGCACGGCAAAGAAATTCGGCGCACGGCAAAGCAACGGCGCACGGCAGCGCTGGCAGCGCACGGCAAAGATGGCTCGCACGGCAGCGTCCGCAGCGCACGGCGAGAGATGGCGACGCACGGCAAAGGTCGTTGCCGTGCAATCCTTCCATGCGCACGGCAAAGGTGGCTTTGCCGTCGAAGACGTTGCCGTGCAAACTGTGCCGTGCGTGCACGCACGGCAAAGCCGTTGCCGTGCGTATAGGCCTCTTTGCCGTCCAAAGCCTCGCACGGCAACGGCTTCTTTTCCCGTAGTGATTGTCGTCATTTCATGAGGGCGTCATTTGCGGTCTCATAAATCTAGGCCAACATAATTTTTTTATGTCTCCCTCGTTGTCGTACAAGCGCAAAATAACTAACATAGGTACATAAACCATCATGATAAATAGATGTGGGTTGTATGGATTGTGGAACATGATATTTCATAAGGGTGCGGAATCAGGTGGTTTCCACTTGTATCTGACAATACATTCCCTTTTTTCCTTGTGTACTTCTTCTCGATACGAAATCTAATGCAAAAAATATTGTCAGTTCTCCCTTTTTCTCGGTAAGAAATGTAATGCAAAAATGTTGTCCCCCCCCCCCCCCCCCGCTATCCACATCCACATCCGCCATAGAAGTTAAACATATGTCTTCCCTGTTTCTCGCACTTCGCTCATCCGCTCGCCCTAGACTCATAGGCCAACATTATGCCAACGATCTGGTTCACCATTTTCTCTCCTAGGCCCGATGCCTTTAGCATTGACGATCTCTTGATTGTTTCCATAGCCTCCACCAACAAACACGCCTACATTAAGTGTATCACTTTATGTGGACAATAATATGGCACATGTGCCACAACTGGTTGGGTTCCTTGATTTTGTGAAAATGAGAAGGGTTGTCTGATTTCTTGAAGATCGATTTTTATCTGCCCACCCTTACTTGCAGCTTCTTCAACCCAGATGTTTTTCAAGCATACATATCAAGACATTAAAGATAATAGAAATACTTACTATCAATTGAACAAAAGGAATACAATGGCGGCATCATATTCCTGTGTGTTGCTATGGCATAAAAAAATACATGAATATGGAGAAAAGGGAAATAGTTTAATTTGAAGGGTGATATGGTAGGAACATGTTTGATTATGAAATAGTTAGTGGCAAACTATACCCCTCTTCCATCTCCTTCCTCGTCCCTTGTCTTCTCAAGTTACGTACAACACTGATCTACACCCTTTACCTTTTACCATTCTGCTCCACTCCTATATTTCATGTACCCAACATATCGTTGACAAAGCTGAAAAGCTTGTATTTCCTTAATCTTCAAAATGCTCATCATCGCGAGGGCTCATGTGTGCTGGTGGGCAAGTAGAGTAAAAACAGCCACAGAAATTGAAAATAAGAGAAAATACACATATGATGCAAGTTCAGTAATAATAAGTTAGGAATATCTATGTTTCGGTTGATCGAGAACTTTTATGGATTTATTCGTACAGACCTAGAAACATGTTCAATGTTTTAATCATCAGTCATCTAGTAGAACATTTTAAAATTGTTCTTGTCAATTAACAATAATCTGTTTGTCAGATTATTTTACAAATGTTTTCATACATATCTCTGAACTAGTTTGGGTTGTGTCTGCCACTACGTCAGGTACTCAAATTGCTGGCACCTAAAAGTGCCGGTAATTGTATCAAAAGTGCTGGCAATGGTTTTTTGAGGCAGAAAAAAAAGTGATGTATTTGATCCAGTCGAGGTAGGTCTTTGCCGGCATTTTTAGAAAAGTGCCGTTAATTATATTTTAAGGCACTTCCAAAAATGCCGCTAGTTAGTATTGCCGGCACTTTTGAAAGATGCCACGGAATCTTTTTGCTGGCACTTTTCGAAAATGCCATAGAATCTTTTTGCCAGCACTTTTGGGGAAATGTCACGAAATCTTTTTACTGGCACTTTTCTGGAGATACCGTCTAAACTTTTTGCCGGCACTTTTAAAGGATGTCTACAATTACTTTTTCAGGCTTTTAATTCTGGTGTCTCTAATTATTTTCTTAGGCATTTTTAAGGTTGATATACTGCCTGCAAACATTCAAGCAATCTACAATCAAGCATACATCACACTCAAGAAGTCAAGCAATGTTAAAAACCAATATTTCCAAGCAATCTAGGTTTGAAACCAACATTTTGAAACATTGTTCATCTCCACATCATTCACAATCCAGGCATCTAACTTCCATGACCAATAGTGGTCATCTCCACATCATGAACAACATGATTTGAAACCATTAGATAAAATACACAACAAGGTTCATCTAACATGGTTCATCTAACTGGCTTCCATCTTACTAGTCTGACCAACCATCTTACTTGTCTGACCAACATGGTTCTCAATTTTCCTCATTTGTTTCCGATTCGCTTGCTTGTTCCTCCAATGTCAGCACCCTACCATCAGATCTAGAATAAACAGACGAAACACAGAAGTAGTTATGTTTCTTATATTAGAGAAGTAGATATATCAGGAAAATATTAAGACTGGGCAATTCCAATCACTCGCAGCATGAAACTTTAGAAACAGGGGCATGCGGTTTTGCAGGAAGGTGTGGAATGATACTCCTTAAAAGTTATCTGGGAGTTATGACACATTGGTTTCATAAACTGAGAACACCTAGTTTTATACTTTCAGGGTGGTAGAACTGTAACTGTGCAAAAGTTCATACAAATTTGAACTGCGAATTCTTTCGCAAAACATCAAGATTTCCAAAAGCATCGTTTGCAGAAGCATTCAGAAGGATCTGCGGATCAAATTGGACATAATTTAAAGACTATACCATGTCACAGAGAGAGGTGTTAAGGGAGGGAGAAGAGAGAGAACCTGAGTAAACAAGTTCAACAGATCAGCATTTTATCCTGATGGAGAAATTGCAGCTTGAGACTACGGAGACTGGACCGGATCAGCTGGGTTGCCACTTGCAGGATGTTCTTGGGCTGCAGCAGGGACTCTGCTTGCTCTGGAATCCCCTATATCAGAAGACAAAATGGTATTAGAGTAAACCATAGTGGAACCATTTCGTCCGAAAGTTGTACCATAACAAGAACTGGTGCTTGGCATATATGAACTAAAAAAAAAGAGAACCTGTGCAGAGGAAAGCCTAAACTACAGACATATAATACTGTTTAGTACAATCTGAGAGCTTGTCCATTTGATCACGAGTATTTTTCTAAGAGAAACCAATAGCAAAGTTTTCCATCTGCAATTACTTTTATACATGTATTGTACAATCATATCTTTCAACAATCTCAACTGATCTGCAAACTTGGCAGATTTACACGAAGCCCAACAAGTACCAAAAGCAGCTACATGTAATGATGCACTCATCCACTGAAACATATATCTAGTCTTTAGCTTCCATACTACCAACATCGGGAGAGGATGAGAAGCGGTATGGTGTTTTGGCAATGCATCTCTCGATCTCTGGTCAGTTTTCATTCCTGGCTCACAAAGAAAAACTGACTACTAGTAGCAGTGGCTATATGTTTGGTGAGGGACAACGAGTCCCATTGAATTGACATACTAAACAACAATGAAAACATCAAGAATAATTCTGAACGTCAATAGAACATCTGTATTTTCAGAATACAAATAAGCTAGAATACAGAGGATCTTTAACCCCGTGCATGGAGTCCAAGCATCTAACTTACAAGACCTGAATTGTACTGCTCCGGAAAAAGACAATGATCCTCACCAAAAAGATAATGCTCCTCACAAAGAAGATGCAGGTATACTTCCAGTCCCAGCACTTCCAGTAATTTATCCTAACAAAAAACAGAGTAAAGCTTCCAATAATGCAAGTATGCATACAACAATTATGGAGACATAGGCAAACAATATTCAGAGATTTGTTGCTCTACATGAACAAAGCAGAACCAGTAAATGCCACCAGAAAAGATTAAACAGATATGTTGCTATTTAATTTTGGTTACAAGATAATATATGTTTAAGATTAAGCAGGCTTAACATCCATTCACCTCAACTGTACATAAAGCCTATCATATCCTTCATGGATAGGTGAACAAGGTATTATAATACTACTAACATCTTTGGAATCACTACGCTTCCCCTTTCTAGATGTTTGCCTAGACAATCTAAATCGTCCATTGGCATCACCAGAGAAGTTCAATGGTAAATCATGCATGAAATGGAACTCTGAAGATCTACTAAACTAGTCCAATGCAATCATAGAAAGGAACGAAACTAGTCAGATAGATATTATAAGGAATAACTTCACTCAAGGGAAAAGGTGAAGTGAACAATAATATCTAAATTCTTTTGAGGATGATATTCTGGTATCATCCAAAGGAATAACAGACTCGTTCATCTAACCTGTGATGTGAATATGGTTGAGGGATGCAGGAGTTCTAGCTCTGGGTGGAAAACGGACTGCCAATCCTAGTACCAGCACACCAACGCCAGCTGAATCTGCAACCAGAATGTGCATTTGTCAACTAATATTACTAGTATTGATTCTTCAGGCACCAGTGGTGTCCTATGGTGAGTCATGGACGATTGATGAAACTATGCTACACAAAATCTGGCAAGGAAATATTCTTGCATCACCTGCAGGGTCTATATAAACAAGCAAACAAACAAGTGAACTATCTGCATTTGTCTATGCATGCATTGTCTTTCAATTTAACTACTGGATTACCAACAAAGCATTGTGCATTGTCAAATGAAAAATTATCATTTTGAATAATACTGGAAGAATCTTGACATAGCTAGATAATACGTGGAGCCCTCCAAGTTATAATGCTCCACTCAACTAATGATCCCTGATGGAATAATTAATCAGATGGTATACTGCACCACCAACTACTTTATGAGAAGTGCAAGATCTAGGATATGGCGACATTAAAGAGTTCACTACTTACCAGCTGAATCAACTATCATACTTACCACAACAAGTGTAGACTTCACGCAAGGCTCCACTTCTGGATAGGGATCAGGTGTAGCCCAACTCACCGCTTTCTGCCACCCTATCTCCATCTTCTCTTGGCTCGGGTCTATCCTCTTAGTATCTATCTCTTCCATTGCCTCCAGCACAACCTTTGTTGTCGGCAGCCTCCTGATACGTCCAAAACGTATCTACTTTCCCGAACACTTTTACTATTGTTTTGCCTCTAATTTGTGTATTTTGGATACAACTAACACGGACTAACGCTGTTTTCAGCAGAATTGCCCACTTTCAGGAAAATCCCCGGAAATAATTGTGAAAGGGCCTATTTTTACAGAAGACACACGGAGCCAGAAGGGCAGGCCAGGGGGAGGCCCACGGCCTCCACACCATAGGCCGGCGCGGCCAAGGAGGGGGGCGCGCCGCCATATGGTGAGGCCGCCTCGGCCAGCCCCCGACGCTCCCCTCTGGACTACTTAAAGCCCTCGACCTAAAACGCGAGGGGGTTCGACCATATTTCCAGAAGACATCCAGAACTCCGCCGCCATCGTGAAACCCAATCTCGGGATCAGAAACTCCGTTCTAGCACCCTGCCGGGATGGGGAATTGGAGGAGATCATCGCCATCATCACCACCGACGCCTCTCCATCCATGTGTGAGTAATTCCCCCGCTGTAGGCTGAAGGAGATGGTAGGGATTGGATGAGATTGATCATGTAATAGTCATAAGATTGTTAGGGCATAGTGCCTAGTATCCGTTGTTGGTACTTTTATGATATTGTTGCAACTTGTTATGCTTAATGCTTGTCACTAGGGCCCGAGTGCCATGATTTCAGATCTTAACATGTTGTTGATTCATGATGATATTCATTGTTTTATGATCTTACCTGCAAGTTGTATACACATGTTGCTGTCCGGAACCCGAGGCCCCAAAGTGACAGAAATTGGGATAACCGGAGGGGAAGGCTGTGATTCGAGGATCACATGTGTTCACGGAGTGTTAATGCTTTGCTCCGGTACACTATTCAAAGGAGTACCTTAATTGCCAGTAGTTTCCCTAGAGGCCCGACTGCCACCGGCTGGTAGGACAAAAGATGTTGTGGGAGTTTCTCATTGCGAGCACGTACGACTATATACGGAACACATGCATGTGGTTGTTTAGTACTTGGATACTGTTTTATTACTATCTGCAAATGCCCTGCCTTGATTGTTACATGAGTTCTCTTATCCATGCAGCGCCCGTTCATCCATCTCTATGCCTACAGTATTTTAATCCTGCTGTTTACTACAATCACTACTGCTGTCTTTATTACACTGCTGCTTATATCTCACTTTCATATGGTTCAAACTCAAATTGATCAACTCACTAAAGTGCAAAATGACTTGTTAAAAAATACTTCTAAAGAAAAACATGCTTATGAAGTAACAACTAGAGGTGGTGTTTCCACTCAGGATCCTCTATATCCCGAGGGGCATCCCAAAAGAGTTGAACAGGATTCTCAACGAACTAAAGAAACTAGTGCTCCTTCTAAGAAAAAGAAGAAGAAACATAAAACTGTTGTAGAATCTTCGAACTCGTTAATGATCCTAATAGTATTTCTATTTCGATGCTGAAATTGAAAGTGGTAATGAACATGATAAAGCTAATGATAAGAATGATGTTTCTGATAAAGATGAGATTGAAGATGAACCTGAAAAGCATGCTAAAAATAAAAAGTACACTAAAGAAGATTTTATTGCTAAGAAACATGGTAATGAAAGAGAACCTTGGGTTCAAAAGCAAATGCCTTTTTCCTGCTAAGAAACTAAAATTAAAGGAGGAAGAACACTATAATAAATTTTGTGATTGGATGAAACCTTTGTTTTTGCAAGTCCCTTTGACTGATGCTATTAAATTACCTCCTTATTCAAAGTATATGAAAGATATTGTCTCTAACAAAAGGAAAATTCCTAATGAGGAGATTTCCACTATGCTTGCTAATTATTCTTTCAATGGCAAGGTTCCAAAGAAGCTGGGAGACCCGGGTATACCGACTATCCCTTGTTCCATCAAGAATAATTATGTTAGAACTGCTCTATGTGATTTGGGAGCAGGAGTTAGTGTTATGCCTTTTTCCCTTTACAAGAGACTTGATCTAGATAAGTTGATACCAACCGATATATCTTTGAAAATGGCTGATAAATCTACTGCTGTTCCTGTTAGTATATGTGAGGATGTTCATGTTCAAGTTGCTCATAATTTCTTAATATTAACTGATTTTGTTGTGTTGGAAATGCCCGAAGATGATAATATGTCTATTATTCTTGGAAGACCTTTTCTTAACACTGCAGGGGCTGTTATTGATTGCAATAAAGGAAAAGTTACTTTCAATGTTGATGACAAGGAACATACTGTTTATTTTCCCAAGAGGATTGATAAGGTATATGGAGTTAATACAATTTCTAATTTGAGAACTATCAAAGTGGGAGTTATTGATTGTCCTATATATGAGCCTAAAGAAGGATATCAAACTATTGTGATTGGATACATATCAATACAATATAAGGTAACATGATTGATTTGAGGTTTATTTCTTCTCATGACATGTAAATTTATTTGGTGTGGCAAGACTTGATCAACCTTGTTAACAAGTATATTTTAAATGCATGGAAGAGCTAAACAACATTTCTTTCTTTCTCCACTTGTTTTACTTGCTGTAGTACTACTTGTTTTGCAAGATGCTTTAGTTATTTAGAAGTTTGAAAATCTTTTTCTGTCCTGAAATAGTTATTTTAACACCCAAAAATGAGCATTTTTCGAAGTTTTCAAAAATTCACAAAAATTATACCGTTGGTCCTATTTTTCAAAATGCAACCTGGGAGTGCCTGGGGCTGACCAGTGGGGCACCCCAGGGCTGGCCCCCATGTGCCGGCGCGGCCAAGGAGGGGGACGCGCCACCCTGTGGTGAGGGCCCCACCTGGCCCCACTCAGTCATCCCTTCCACTCATTCCACTCTCTCTCCCGAAAAAACTCGTACCAGTTCGTTCTCACTCGCGTTTTCGCCCGAGAGCTCAAGATTTTTCGATCTACTTGCTCAGCCCATCTTTGCTGCTGAGATTTGGAGCATTTGCTCTCCGGTATGTGACTCCTCCGATTATCCAAATAGAATTTTGTATAGTTGAGTATATCTTGAATATTTTGCTGCTGTAGGTGACATGTTAAGTGAGCTTGCATGCTTGTTCTAAGTTGTAAAAATTAGTTTTGATGCATGTTTAGTACTCTACCAAGTTCCTATAGTAGTTCCCCTCAATTATATGTCTCAAAATCAACTTTTATAATGATTGTTGAAAAATTTCAGAAAAGGAAAATGCATAACCATACCTTTGGAGAAGTGTTCGAGAGGGATACGACAAGAGCAGAAAGGCCTTCAAGGGCAGCCACTCGAGTTAGGCGATCCTATGATGAGGATGTCATTGCACCTAGCTTTGAAGATGCTGAGGATAATGGGATTCCTAATGCTTCATCCTTTCCATGCTTTGACTTTTTGCGTAATGCAGGGCTGCTTGATGACTTCTTGTTTCTCATTAATAATGTGGGCTTGTCTACCTATATGGAAGATGGGAGCGATCAATTTTATAGGCTAACTAAGATCTTTGTTGAAAGCTTCAAATTTAGCAACACACCTTTCACACCATCAGTTAAATTTAAGATTTATGATAGGCCTGTTACTATGAAATTGTGTGATTTTTGTGCTGCACTGGACATTACTCCTATAGGTACATCGAAGAAGATCGAGAACCGCCCCAAAGCTTTGACGGAACTCTATCGAGAAGTTACCAACGATGATAGCCGTACCATTCAGCGCGGCAAGATAAGGAACATTCAGCTCCCTGCCATTAGATATTTCGCTTACTATCTTGCTACTAGCATTCTTGGTAGGGAGAATACTAGCAACATTTCTAGTTATCATCTTGCTTTTCTGGTTGCTGCACCTGATCGGAAGTACACCTTACCATCTTGGTGCTCTCATTGCTCGTCGCTTAGCTAGTAAGGGACCTATTTATGGAGGAATTGTTGCTTCACGTATTGTTGCACATCTAGGTCTTTCTATTGATCCTACTGATGAGATATTAACCCCTGTTAAACTTGATATTGCTGCTATAAAGAGTCACCAATTTATCACAACTGACTCTAATTTAGAAAATATTGTCTATAGAATGTTGTTTATTGACGGGGATGAGAGGGAAATCCCTTTGCCGCAGGCCAATTTGTTCAGTGTTCGCAGGAGACCATGGTCGCGTTCCAAGGAGGAGGTGGATGAGCAGCTGAGGATACGTGGATTTCACCAGCAACACGACTCCGAGGACGTCGGGCCCTCTGATGGGTACAATGTCACATATCCTGGTGCGTCCTCCAGTTCGTACCAAGGACAGGATCCTCCTTCATCATATTACGGAGGCGCCACCTCATGGGCACCGTGGGATTGATCTCCACTTAGGCCAAAAGCCTAAGCTTGGGGGGAGGTACGCCGGCATCACTCATTCATTGCATATTACAATTGCCGGTCATTTGTATATACTTGTTTCACTTCTTTTGGTTGTTTCTCTTTCGGTTATTTTTATTTCAGTAGGTTCTTATTTTAGTTTTTGAAGGTTGTTACTACTGTAGTAACCTTTACTTTTACTTCTTATTTCATTTGTGTGCCGATGGTTGCCTCTAATATGAGGAAGATGGTATTTGGGGAAGTGCTGTCTAAAAAACAGATTCTGAACTGATACTGAAAAAATTCCTGTGCGTAGCCAGAACGTTATTTTGAGCTGAAATTTTTTGTGCATGTTCCCCAGGTTATTATCTAACTTTCATTAGTTGAGCACTTTTCGAGTTGAACAGCAGAAGATTTTCGAAAAAAATGATTACTGTACTGATGTCAAGTCTTGGCAGATTTCTGCCACTTTGCTTTTCTGTGACTCTTTTAGTTTTCATTCTCTTGTTTTTGCTTTGTTTCTTTTCTAAAACACAAAAAGACCAAAAATATTTCTGTTGTTTCTCTTTATCATTTATTTATTTGGTTTCTTGTTCCTATTTTGCTTTATCTACTATCGTTGGTTTGCTATGAGAAAATCCAAAAAGATTTTACTTTCGCTCTTGTTTCCAATTCGAAAGCACCAAAAATATTTGTTGTTATTCTTCGGTTTTGTAAATTTTATTATGGAGTTCAGCGGTCTCCGGTGGTTGGAGCTTGGTTTTCATTTCATATTATTCAAGCTACACAAGTGAAAGGCAATAATGACGATCTACGACAATTTGACTGTGGTGAGAGGCTGGTATGAACTCTATTTGTTTTCATTTTTGTACATATACTCATCCATGTGAGCATGCTTAGTTGGTTCATGTGAGGTATATGTCATTTAATGAAAGTCTAGTAGTTCATGATCTCTCATGTTTAGCTCGAATTTATTAATATGAGTAACATGTCATAAACATTTGCTTGCATTGTTTTATTCATAGATAGGTATGACATTGTGGTATCCTCCTCTGAATAACTCGTTCGAATTGACTTGTCAAATGCTCACGCATGCATATGACTAAACAAAAAGTCAATTAAGCCTCGATGATTTACTTTGCTTCAGAGTTCTTGTATCACTTTTATGCCTCCGTTAATTTTATTCTGCCTCAAGCATGATTATGACAGTTATTACTCTCTTGATTGTCGCTTCCCAGTCTATTGCTAGCCTTCACTTGTACTGAGCGGGAATGCTGCTCGTGCTTCCAAACCCCTGAAAACCAAGTTATTCCAAAGTTTCCACCATAAATACCTATGCATGACATTTCAAACCATTCCAAGTAAATTCTCATGTGCTACCTTTAAACCTTCAAAGTACTTCTCAATTTGTGTTAATGTTTTATAGCTCATGAGGAAGTATGTGGTGTTTTATCTTTCAACCTTGTCATTTACTCCTGACAGACTTTCACCAATGGACTACCCCAACTAATCAATTTTCATTAATAATTATCTTCACATGTTTTGCCCTGATTTATCAGTAAGCAACTTAATTTGCAAATAGACACTCCTCCATGGTATGAGAATGTTGGAAGACACCCGAGGATTCGGTTAGCCATGGCTTGTGTAAGCAAAGGTTAGGAGGAGTGTCATCCATAATGAAACTAAAATACATGTGTAAACAAAAGAGAAGAGGGATGATCTACCTTGCTGGTAGAGATAACGTCCTTCATGGGAGCCGCTCTTGAAAGTCTGGTTGACAAGGTAGTTAGAGTGCCCACTACCATTCGTTGACAACAACAAACACTTCTCAAAATAATTTTACTCCTATTTTTAAAATGAAAAGCTCTAGCACATGTTAATCCCTGCTTCCCTCTGCGAAGGGTCAATCTTTTACTTTTATGTTGAGTCACCATCCTTTCTTTGAGCACCTTCTTGAGAGCATAATTGTCATTCTTAGTGTAATATGCTTGTCCCAAAATATGATTAGCTGTGGTATAACTTTGATGCTTTTATCTTTGATAATCTTTACTTCTAGTCTTTCCATGAAATTCAGAGGTGCCTGGGCATTTATGTTTTGCTGTACAAATACGGGCAAGCGAGATACCACATTATCATATCTCTTTATGAACATTGTAATCCTGCTGATAGATATGATTCATGATGCTTATTATTAGTTTGTTGGTATCTTTTTCATGATCGACATAACTATTAGATGACTTTATTTGCATTTATCTTATTATGAATTGCCTAAGTACTCGTCCATATCATGAGAATATTTACATCATATGAACAAATGTATTCGTGAAAGTTATTTTATCGCCCTCAGTTGTTAACTGAATTGCTTGAGGACAAGCAATAAGCTAAGCTTGGGGGGAGTTGATACGTCCAAAACGTATCTACTTTCCCGAACACTTTTGCTATTGTTTTGCCTCTAATTTGTGTATTTTGGATACAACTAACACGGACTAACGCTGTTTTCAGCAAAATTGCCCTGGTGTCTTATTTTTGTGCAGAAAATCAACTTTCAGGAAACTCCCCGGAAATAATTGCGAAGGGCCTATTTTTACAGAAGATACACGGAGCCAGAAGGGCAGACCGGGGGGAGGCCCACGGCCTCCACACCATAGGCCGGCGCGGCCAAGGAGGGGGGCGCGCCGCCATATGGTGAGGCCGCCTCGGCCAGCCCCCGACGCTCCCCTCTGGACTACTTAAAGCCCTCGACCTAAAAACGCGAGGGGGTTCGACCATATTTCCAGAAGACATCCAGAACTCCGCCGCCATCGCGAAACCCAATCTCGGGATCAGAAACTCCGTTCTGGCACCCTGTCGGGACGGGGAATTGGAGGAGATCATCGCCATCATCACCACCGACGCCTCTCCATCGACCATCCATGCTTCCCCCATCCATGTGTGAGTAATTCCCCCGCTGTAGGCTGAAGGGGATGGTAGGGATTGGATGAGATTGATCATGTAATAGTCATAAGATTGTTAGGGCATAGTGCCTAGTATCCGTTGTTGGTATTTTTATGATATTGTTGCAACTTGTTATGCTTAATGCTTGTCACTAGGGTCCGATTGCCATGATTTCAGATCTGAACATGTTGTTGATTCATGATGATATTCATTATTTTATGATCTTACCTGCAAGTTGTATACACATGTTGCTGTCCGGAACCCGAGGCCCCAAAGTGACAGAAGTTGGGATAACCGGAGGGGAAGGCTGTGATATGAGGATCACATGTGTTCACGGAGTGTTAATGCTTTGCTCCGGTACTCTATTAAAAGGAGTACCTTAATTATCAGTAGTTTCCCTAGAGGCCCCAGCTGCCACCGGCTGGTAGGACAAAAGATGTTGTGCGAGTTTCTCATTGCGAGCACGTACGACTATATATGGAACACATGCCTGTGGTTGTTTAGTACTTGGATACTGTTTTATTACTATCTGCAAATGCCCTGCCTTGATTGTTACATGAGTTCTCTTATCCATGCAGCGCCCGTTCATCCATCCCTATGCCTACAGTATTTTAATCCTGCTGTTTAGTACAATCACTACTGCTGTCTTTATTACACAGCTGCTTATATCTCACTACTTCTATAAAATTGTTGCTACTGATAAACTCTTGCGAGCAAGTCTGTTTTCAGGTGCAGCTGAATTGACAACTCCGCTGTTAAGGCTTACAAATATTCTTTGGCTCCCCTTGTGTCGAATCAATAAATTGAGTTTTACTTCCCTCGAAGACTGTTGCGATCCCCTATACTTGTGGGTCATCACCTCCCACCACCAAAACCACTCTTCTCCATCTTCTTCAGACCTAAAGATACAAAAGGACAGTCGGTTACCAGAAGATAAAAAAGGACAGCCGGTTACCAGAAGGAAACAAAAACAAAGCTCAGAAAGTATGATACAACTAAGTTTTTCACAGTGAACAAATGTCACGTTATGTAAATTCTGATATGTGGTTGTAGGTAGAGTAGGAGCAGCAGAAATTAATTTCAAGACAAGGGTAATTGTTTATGTGCATTGATCGAACCATGTGAAGCATGGTTACTTGTTGGAGCTGCTGCTGTATCACTTCTGGTTCCGACAGATTATGCTTGAAGCTCTGGAGTGCCTTACCATCATATCCTACATCATGCATCCACTCTTCATATGCTTTATTTACAAATATGTCATTGGAGGTATCCCTGTGCAATGCAAGATAGTGTAATGTACTGATGAATAGACAAATGAAAAGATGGAAATTTATCATCTCAGATGGTGAAAGAGTACCTCATGGTCCACGAGAATAAAATGTAACTCATCACATTCTGCTCACTTGCTGATCCTTTGAGTTTTGTTGTAACTCACCATATTCGTACAGAGAGTCAGGGAGATATCAGTTTACTGCAAGCCATGGATTTACTCAAACCTAAAACAGAACAAACATTTACTAATAAAGCGTAGAAGTGGATAGTAGGACAGTATGGTAGGACAGCTCCTTAATACTTTTCTTACGACCGGATAATCTTTAGCCCCAGTAGTCGTCTTCATGGTCGGAAGAAAAGATGGCCATCTCCTTCCCTTGATTGAGGGCCCCGGATCTGGAAGAACTATTGTTTCCTTCGTTGGATGCAGAACATTGTCGTCAGCGGTGAAGACAACGCCCATCGGCGCGGTGGCCTTGTCGGCCTTCACCAATCAAGCGACATCGAGGGCTCACGGGACATCTAAGGAAATAAGAAACCAAGAAGGGACCAAATTAAGGAAGATGGTACTACTTTCTTGCAACAACATCAAGTTGGAGCAGTCGAGGTCCATCCCCGAAACCTCTGGATCATGATGGCATCAGTACCCAAGTCATTCAGGTAGCCCAGCAGGGATGCACATTTAAAAAGAAAGCAAGAAATTACTTATTGCCTGCAAATTATAGATCAAATGCATTTAAACTTTATATATCCCTTCAACTTTGAGCAAGAAATGGCATATTTTTTCAAAATTAAATCAAGATAGCACAAGAAAGACCTACACACCGAAGGCAAAATTCTATTTTATATATTAAGAGTCCGGCACTCATGAAATAATCGAGGTCCTAACAGGCCTTTTAGTCTTACCTATGGTGGACATGCTCTCTACAGTATGTACGTTAGATTCAGTGTAGGTACGTGGGGATGATTGTGAAGGCCAGAATGGAAAATGATCAATCCTATGATAATGTTTTTGACCTACTAGACCACTTAGAATTATATTTCTGCATATAAGTATAGTCAAACTGAGAAGACTGAATGCTAGAAAGCACCTGTCGTCCATTCTTACTTGGGCTTCCACATAAGATTTGTTAGTATTGTGTAAACAAACAACAATCAGAACAAGAGACAAGGACATAAGCAACAATTGGCACAGTTCAGTATACGGAACAATGTCCATTTTGATTTTGGTGCTATCAATCAAATTATGCATTGCTATCAGTACAAACTCACTGCTAGTGGAGTGCTAAAACTGAGTCATGACATGAACTCATAGTAGGGTTTTGGTCTCAATTTGAACAAGGGTAGTCAGAGGAGCCTGCCCTTTGATTCAAAGGAATTAAACAGACAACTTACCTGTCCCTCTCGATCTCCCTGGATACGGATGTTGCCAGCCTTTGCCAACTCGGACTGGGTACGCCCTAGCTGCTCGCTGAGGACGCGCAGCCATCACCCGCACGTCGGCGAGGACCTGCTGGACCTCGACCCTCGCCGGCGACGGTGTGCGCCTCGGCCTCGATGCGCGTGGTCTGGTCGGCGATGCTCCATGCCAACCGCTGGTTGTCGACGAGGAGGCCCTGAATGTCGTGGTCCCTGGCGATGTTGCGGTCCTCGAGGCGACCGCGGCGGGGTGTAGTGCAGCCACCCCGCGCGGGATGGGGTGGATGGCGTCGTGTGAGGGCTCGACGCGGTCGGCGCCAAGCCGCACGGCACAAAGACAGAGGAGCAGGAGCACGGGGGCGGGGGTGAGAAGCATGCCGCAGATGGCGTACGGGAGAAGCACGAGGCGTGGCGGCGAGGGAACCGCGGCGGCGACCATGCCAAACCCCACTACTAGGGTTAGCCGCGGCCTCGCTCTCAGGAGCGGAACGGTGGGACGCGAGTAGGGATCCAGTGGAGGGGCGCAAGACGCAGTTGGCTCAGTGACTAGAGGCGGTGGAGGTGGCCGGCGGCGGACGCACGCCGGCGGCGCATCTTGGAATCGATTCGCGAGAGAGAGGTAGGTGGAGGAGAGGAGCACGAGGACTGGGAAAGAAATGGGTCGTGTCGTTATTTTGCATTTAAGCCCTTCACTTTTCGGAAAACAATGCCGGCACTTCAATAAAATGCCAGCAATAATCAAACATTGACGGCTCCTCCTAAAAATGCCGCTAATTAGGTCATAATTTAAGAAACTCGTCAGAAAGTGCCGCTAATCTAAACTGCCGGCAACAAAGTGCCGGTAATCCGTGCACGTGAGGTAGTGTGCTCTAGTCGGATGGTGCATGGAATTAGCAAAAGTCACATCCTTTTCTTTGTATCCGTTCAGGTTTTTTGGGCAACTTTGTATCCATGCAGTTCAGTTATGAATTTGTTTGGAATATGATGTCTTACTACGTTTCTGAAGACCGGGTTACAAATTTGCAACCTGCCTGCGTATTAACAGTCTAGTATTAAAGAAAGCTTAGATTGCAAGTAGTAACTCGATCGAGTACGTCAGACTAAAACTGTGACTTTCGTCACCTCCGGTTCGTTTATACTGCCCATCTACGCAAGTAGTAACTCGATCGAGTACATCAGACGACTAAAACTGCTACCTCCGCAGGCAGCTGTAGTCGTCCAACCCAACCACACCATGATCAGAAGAGAGCTCTCCGACCTGTGTGCTGTTGGTGGTTACACGAGCATCATTGGAGATTCGGTGTACATCGCGTGTAGCAGCGCTCCACACCACCACCAGGGCCTCCTCCTGCTGCTCCCACCGGAGTTCTTGGATCTCTCCAAGGAAGACAACGGCGACGACAAGCAGTGGGCTAGGGTTTTGGCCCATCTTAGTGTTTTCTTCAAATTTTATGTATGTAAATTAACTTTTTCTAATATTTTTCGTCGGAAAGACCAAAAGCAGACACATTTCCGTCCAAAATACATCGGACCGCGCTGGAGATGCCCAGAGAGAGAGAGGAGTTGGGGTGTCCTAGCCACTGGGGAGAAAGTAATCAAGTGGTTGGCACATATGGGCCTTGCAGGTGGGTCTCAAGTGTGCGCTGTCAGCTCAATTTTGATCCAACGGGGAGAACCAAGTGAGCACGCGGCAACACTAGAAAGTGCGCAGCCAAGAAAAAGACTCTGCATTTGGCAAAATGCGACTTCTTGACTAAAGTGTACCTTAGGGGAAACTTAGTTCAAGTGGATGAATTTTACTCTTGCCTCAAAGGAACAAATGGTTGTTCAGTGTATATGTTCGAAATTGTTTGTAGATAGCCCAGAAAAAATACAGATTTAAATATGGGATTTTCTTTTTTACCCAATCAGGTAGCAACAATTGACTACTGACAAGATACAGATTAATAGACATGATTAATAAACACATTACGTCAAAGAACAATGACTGATTTCATCATCATTTAACAAACATTTTTTGCAGGGGCATCTAATATGCACATTAAACGGTCCTGAATTGAATTGCGGAGACTAACATCTATAAGAAATCAAACAAAAGCACTAGCTATACCTCGCTACAGTCAAATGCCCATATGTCCAACACATCGTCAGTTTTGCCTTTGGGGTGAGGCGGTGAGTTCGCTGAAATAGCCCTGTCGATGGAGATGCACCACCAGAGGAAGACGACGAGCATCACTGCCAATATCCACCAGAGGCAGCTGACGAAGTGGAGATCGTTGAAACATAGTCCCCACAAAGTTGTCGTAGCGAGTATGGAAAAGACTGCTGCAGGGCTGTTGACGAGGACGCAGGCGACGGCTTTCGGCATGGCGCCCAAGTTGCGCACCCAACGCCAGCGGATGTGCAAAGCCATCAACCCCATGTATCCGAAGCCTAAGAAGCCTGCCATGGAACTCAGGCTCCATGGACTCTCTAACTCATCGTGGCTTATGCGTTCCAACAGAATTATGAAGGAAACAGACATCACTGCCATGTATGCGTCCTGGATGATCCATGCGTGAGCTGCTTGCTTGACCGGAGGCGGCGCAGACCACGACAGATGAAATTGGAAGGGCATGATGCGGTGGCTGGGGACGATCGATCTAGGGCAAGGTACGAGAGTCATGTACGATCCACGATATATGTATAGCGGTGAGGCCGCGAGGGCCGCCGATCGATCAATCAAGCATGATGCAGAATTAAACATTAAAGCCTCACTATTGTCGAAGTCCAGGCCCATCTCGCGTTTCTGTCTCTCACGCACACATTGGCGGGGATTCCTATTAGCCGCTCGCTGCGTCTCTTATCGCAGCGACGAGTACCCCTCCCAGCGGTACGTAGTTTGTACAGTAAGAGCGGCAAGACGCGCCCGCGCAAAAAAACGCCAATTTGGCGGGCGCCCGCGCGAACCCTAGCCACCGCGCGAACCCCAGCCACCGCGCGAAAATAGCGCGCGCGCTAATTTTTTTACCATGTCCGTGCTTTTACGCTATCCCGCGCGGGAAACTTGCCGCGTCGGCTGCCACGCGCTCTATAAACGCGACGCGCACGCCAACAGCCTGAACTTTCCGCGTGGCGCTCCGCCTCTGCCTCTCTCTCTCTACCGCTCTGCCTCCCACGCCGACGGTCCGTCTTCGGCTCCGTCAAGATGCCTCCACGCCGCCGCTCCGCCTCCGGTTACCACGCGTTCGCGCGCGGCCAAGCGGCCGCTTCGACGCGGAGATCCTCTCCAGCGAGGAGCGCATCCGTCTTGTGACGTTTGACACGGCGCACGAGGCGGCGCAGGCCTACGATGCCGTCGCCTGGCGCCTCGGTCGCTCCTGCCGGCAGATGAACTTCCACGATGTCTGGACGCGGGAGCAGGCGGAGCAGCTCGCGCCGCCATCGCCGGTCATTACGCGCGAGCAGCAGCGGCACCAACGGGAGCTCGAGCGCAGTGGCTCCTCATCGCCGAGCGCGACGAGCGCCTCCGCCTCGAGTGGGCGCGCCAGTTTCCCGAGGACGTCGCCGCGACGGAGGCGTTCTACGCGCAGAAGGAGCAGGCGAAGGCGGCGGTGGCGGTGACGACGAAGAAAAAGGCGAGCCGCGAGAAGCGCCGGGCGGAGTCCGCGGCGAGGGCCGAGAAGGCGGCGAGGAGGGAGGAGGAGAAGAAAAACGGCGCAGGGCCATCCACCATCATCCTCTCCTCCTCCTCCTCCTCCTCCTCCTTCGAGTGGACTTCGACGCCGGTGTCCGAGACAACTCCGAGCAGCCACTCGTCGGACTTCGACTGGGATTCGGAGTAGGATTAGAGTAGTTTAAAATAAAATGTCGCGCCATATCGTCGAACTTTTAAATATATTTCATATTTTCAATCAAATTTTCGTATTTTGTTTGATTTGTTTGATTTATTTTGAAACGAAAACGGTCGAAGTAGCCGTTCGCGCCGCGCTGTGCATAATGGCGCGCCCGGTGGAGGAGCATTTTTTCGCCCGAGCACACACCGCAAAATGCCGCTTCCGGCGAGACAACTTTCACCGCAGCGCGCGCTATCTGTTTACAGCGCGCTGGAATCTAGGTATAGCGCGCCGATTTTTACCGCGCCTGTTGGAGATGCTCTAAGAGCAACTCTATCACATTACGTAAATTCGAATCCGTAAATACACACGACTACATGACTGAAAACGCGATTTTACACCATCTAGTGTAGGGACGGTGTCCTATTATATATCATCTTGTAAACCTAAAATTGAGCTGGTGAAAGCTACTTTTTGGTGATGTAAAGTTATAGGGCACCTTTTTTGTCTAGTTAAAATAGTGGGCTATAGCAGATAGCCGTGACAATTTTTGAAGCTATGAAAGGTTATAGCTGGGCTATAGCAGGCTAAAGCAATATAATTGATTTGTTAAATAAGAAAAAAATTGAGCATATATATATACTACTCTCTGGGGGTTAAATAGCGCATCCCTATATATAGAAAATTGATAAATTCATAACATAATAACATCTTCGCATGAGAGATACACATAATCAAGAAATAGTTCACACATAGTTAAATATATAGTTTCAACATCATTACGTAGTTCAGGACATAGTTATGTCCGTAAAGTACATAACTAGATCAAGGTCTTCACAGATACAACAAGTTCACACATACAACAAGCAGTAACAGTTTCAGATAACCAGCAAGATATGCATTCTATCAATGTAAGTCAGCTGAAGCATCGGAGAGAATGTCATTACCGCGGCGAGGAGAGCTTAGGGAGAGATTGAGAACCTCGACACCTCTGTTCAGCGGCGTGGTGACTAGATTGAGCACCTCCGACAGCGAGGATGTCTGGATTCATCGGCGACGACGCGCCGCCATGGTCACCTCTGGTAGTCTCGTATCCTGCCTAGTTTGAGATAAGGGACAGGGGATTTTTATCGCTAGGGTTAGCTTGGTGGGTACTTTGCCATGTAAATGGGCCGCCCCACTGAAATTTTCGATCCAAAACTTTTGAATCGAAGTTAGCCGCTATGGGGCTAAATTGGAACTAAATAGTCTTAGCCGGGATATTAGCGACTAATTCGATTTTATCCTTTGAAGTCTCTAGCTATAGCCTCAGGCCTCACGAAAGGCTATAGCCGAGCTATAGCCCAACTATTTCGAACAAAACCTATTTTAAGTGCGCTATTATACATCCTCTATTGAGAGTGAATTTTTGTAGCCGGAGCTACATGTAGCTCCTTTTTTGCAAAATTTGAAAATAGGATTTTAAAATTTCAAAAAAATTCTGACAAAAAATCTAGGTGTAGACAATGATGGGATCTACCAATCTGTAAAATTTTAAATCGAGATACCCCTCATATTCTGGGTTGCAGAAAAATGACAAAATATGACAGATTTTGAGATTTTGAAATCTGACACTTCACTAATATTGATATCAGGATTTGTCATTTTTGCACAACTCCGAATATAAGGTATTTTCCAGTCGAAATTTTTCACGTTTGTAGATCACAGTATTATCTACATGTAGATTTAATTTCAGAATTTTTTGAACTTTAAAATGTTGTTTTCAATTTTTTTCAAAAAACGAGCTATATGTAGCTCGAGCTACACTTGTGGTTTCCGTATTGAAGATGCTCTAAGCAATTTTTGGCTACATGTGTCAACGGGAGTTCCTTATGCCTCTTTCTTGACAAACGATGTATTTGTGTTTTGAATAAAGTGAAGCTGTTCCTGTCAAAAAAAATTATAATATAGTTCCGTCATTTTCTTCGGTCATCCTGTTTAGTGACTTCAGTAATCTTTTCTCCAGTCACGATGAGTGTAAGATCGTGACTTTAGTCTTCAGTTCTTAATATCAGAGTTATAGTTCTTCTGAACATGGACAGATAAAGCAAGGAGTTAACTGAAATTATTAGGTAAGGCAAAATCAAAATCTGACTTGGGTTAGACACTGCCAATGATAAAAAAAAATTATGGGTATCTAATGTGCCCATTAAACAGTCCTGAATTGAATCGGGGAGAGCAACATCTATAAGAAATAACACTAGCTATACCTCGCTACAGTCACATGCCCATCTGTCCAACACATCATCAGTTTTGCCTTGGGGGTGAGGCGGTGAGTTCGCTGAAATAGCCCTGTCGATGGAGATGCACCACCAGAGGAAGACGACGAGCATCACTGCCAATATCCACCAGAGGCAGCTGACGAAGTAGAGATGGTTGAAACACAGTCCCCACAAAGTCGTCGTGGGGAGTATGGCAAATACTGCTGCAGGGCTGTTGACGAGGACGCAGGCAACGGCTTTCGGCATGGCGCCCAAGTTGCGCACCCAACGCCAGCGGATGTGCAAGGCCATCAACCCCATGTATCCGAAGCCTAAGAAACCTGCCAAGAAACTGTGGTTCCATGGATTCTCTAACTCCTTGTGGCTTAGTCCTTCCAAGAGAATTATGAAGAAAACAGATACCAGTGCCATGTACGCGTCCTGGATGATCCATGCATGAGCTGCTTGCTTGACCGGAGGCGGCGCAGACCACGACAGATGAAAATGGAAGGGCATGATGCGATGGCTGGGAGGATCGATCTAGGGCAAGGTACCACAGTCCTGCACGATCAGATATATATGTATAACGGTGGGCCCGCGAGGGCCCCCGATTGATAAATAAGGCCTGATGGAGAATTTAACATTAAAGCCTGACCACTGTCAAGGTCAAGGCCCATCTCGCATTCCTGTCTCTCACGCACACATTGACGGCGATTCTTATTTGCCGCTGGCTGACTCTTATCGCAGCGAGGCATACCCACTCCCCAGCGGTAGTTTCTACAGTGAGCCGGCCCCTATAACTCTCTTCCACCAGTTTTGGCCTTTTGGGAAACTCTTGAAACTTCCAGCCGTATCTATACGGTAAATACGGCACACACCTGCTCCACTGCATTCGAAGATAAAACGAGTCTTGTTTTGTGAGGTGAGAATGTAAGGGCTCTTTTGATTCATTGGATATAAAAATCGTAGAAAAAGGAAAAAGTATAGGATTGTAATGTGATAATGTTATGGCTACTTGAATCCTACGGGAAGATGAAATATATTTGATTGTAGCGAAGAAAAATTTCATGAAATATAACCTAATTTTTTTCTATAGGATTTACAATACAAGATTTTTATAGAATTTATTCCTATAAAATATGTCATATGAATCAAACAACATGTGTAGGAAATTTTCTAATAGAATTCAAATCTTACACAATTCCTATTAAATTCAGGAGCACTAAGTAAAGTAAGGCACGGTTCCAAATGCTGATATGATCTCAAAATAGAATCTACTGCTATAATTAATTAATTAATTAATTAATTAATTAACATGCGCGAAATCTGATTCCTTCTTTTTGTTTTATGCTTTACTACTTATATTTGTGACTATTATTCTTTAAAGTAAGTCCAGCTTCTAAAACAGGCCCTATTTTTCTCCAAGAAATAAGATTAATCGCAAGATAGGGTGAAAGATCATCCACCTCTATTAAGTAATATCACAGAGGTCGCCCCCATCCTTCCTCATCTCCCGTGTTGTAATGTCCCAGGTTTAGAGACGATCGAGGGGTAGATTTTAGAAAGGGATGTGCATTGCATAGTAAATTCTGGGGAAATTTCGCGCTTTTAAACAAAAACTGCATCGAAGGGGGACAAGTTTCTCTCTCGACACCTTACAGGGTTAGGGTTTCGAGAGTGCGACAAACTTGCATCTCGCTTAACTAGATTAGGGTTTTGAGTTGAGAGGGGAGAGTTGGAATCACCAATTTAAGTTGCATGATTGAATTCTAAGTTAAGATGGATGATCAAGTTCAAACCAAATTTGAATTTGAATTTCAAATTCAAACATCAAGTTAATATCTCATAATTCAAACTTGAGATAATTTAATAAACAATCTTAAATAAGCAAAATATAAATAGAACAATTAATATATAAAGCTCAATAGAGAAAAATTGGAGCTTTATTGATAAACACACAAGATACATTGTTTTTACAATATCCGAGAAATAAAATATGAACATTACAACATATTACAAGAATTGGACAAAAATAGAAAAAGAAAAGAAAAGGAAAATTACAAATCAAGGATCTATCCTAACACTACAAGATAAACTTCATTTATTCTTGTACTTGATGATCTTCATGATCATTGGAGCAACAGATTGATCCCTGCACATAATCACAACAAAAGAAGAGTTATGCCAAGTGGCATAGCCACTTGGCAGGTTAGAAAGAAATGGAAATGGTGGATAATGTCAAGTTGGCCGAGCTGATCCACTCTCAGCCAAGACACCAGCCAGATACCAAGCATGTGCACACACACACACAGTCAGGCTGCTCACACAGCAGTGTGCATGCAGCACACCACACACACACAGCTGGTGAGTCACCAACAGGCTGCCAGGCCTTGTTGTCGACCAGAGAAGGAGCAGGAGATCATATAAAGCCTCCACAGTAAACCCTAGTCAATCCATCGACAGGATTGCACTGGGTAAGTTCATCAGAAAACCAAAAACTCAAGAACAGGAGGAACAGCCACTGTTGTTCAACCTGCTCAAACAGCCACAACATTTAAAACCAGCACCACAAGCTTGCTAGGAGGAGCTGGACAAGCAAATCAAGCAACCACTGAAGCAATCCTCTACACCAACACTCAATTCTAGGAGCTGGAGTGAGGTATACCAAGCATCATGAACAAACCGGATGGTTTTGTTCATATATAAGCATATGATCTCAAGCACACCAAAAGGGTAGGAAGCCCTGTTTGTGTCATCATATGGCTATCTAGCCATTTGGTACAAGCAAACATAGAAAAAGCCAGCGTAGATTATCCAGGGAACACCGATTGTGTCCACACGGGGACACAATCGGAGAAATCCAACATGGATTTAATCCCTAGCTAGCTACACAAGTTCACTTGACAACCTATAGCCAGCTAAACCATCAGACAGATAGACCAATAAGTGTCTATATATGTTTGTCAACATTAAAAGCATCTGGCAACCAAATATGGTTTACCCAGAAAGCATTTGTCTATACACATCAAGCCAACTAAGGTGGGAGCTTCCTGAGCAGCCAAGAATGGCTGCTGAGGCCACCTCAACCACCCAAAACAGTCAAACCACCAAGCCAGTACTTGCATCATCACCCGGGTGGGTTCGAGTGGGCTAGGGTCCCCAACAAGTGTTGGCATCCCTCTAGCCAAGCAAATTAAATCCATATGATCATCACTGTTAATTAGTTCACATCATTTATCCATCTTGTAAAACAAGGAATTACGGATAAATGAAACGAGTCCGATAACAAAAGCACCAACATCTTGTCGAGTAAACCAAAGGCTCACTTGCAAGCATCGATGATGCTTGAGCCAGCAATAACACCCACGAGGCTAAGCACGTATGTAGCACAAACAACACTCTGGATGAGCACCAGAGTGAACCACGGTGAGGCACGGACCACATAGAGCAATTTCTACAAGCAAGCTGGTGATCATATGACCACCGGATGCATGCAAGAGCATGCTACGATATGTTAAACATCAATTATAGCACCAACACATGTCGGACAAGTGAATAAGCCACGAACAGGAACAATAGCAAAGCGAGATAATCATAAATATAACATATAATTACATGCAGAAGCACACCATCAAGGGATGATGTTGTTTAGCCCACGGGCATGCTCAAGGGAGCAGGCCTATGAATTGTAACACACTGAATTGCACCAAAAGGCACTGGCTCTTGCAAACTTGCAAGGATTACATACTGCAATCCAAGTCGGGGCAATTCATATGAATACACTTGAGAAATTGACAAGAATAGCATCAAGAACGAGAGGCACGAGAGAAGCACAAGCACAAGCACAAGTGTGAATACGATGAGCTGTGGCCATGGTAACAGCACAACAGCAGCAGATGCTTAGCAGTAGAGCAGCAGTAGCTAGCATCCAGGATAGCAGCGAGAAGCCTAGCAGCATGCGCACAGCAACAGCAAGCATCGCAACAGCAAGCACAGCAACAGCAGCTAGTAGAGCAATAGCAGCAGCACGAGATGGTCTCTCCATGAAGGGGAGTAGCCGCATCTCAAGCTAGGAGGAGAAGAAATAGAACACAAAGGAGAAGAAAGAGTGGCGCACTTACCGTGGTCGAGCAGATAGGCACGGCCATGGCGGCCACGGCGGCACACGCCAGAGCGCGGCGGCGCCAAGCCAAGCCAGGCCATGGCGGCACCACGGCACCACCCGCACCACGGCGGCGAAGCCAGGGCGGAGTCCAAGCACCAGGAGCGCCAGGAACGGCGGGATCGAGCGGATCCCGTAACCCTAGCACCAGACGGGGACGAGACCGAGAGCAGCGGGTCGCCCGCGTCGGATCGACGCGGATAGGATTGACCGCCGTCGTGTGGCGCGTTGATTGCGCACCATGGCGGGGGCCAAGTCCGGCGAATCTCGCCGGAATCGAGCGGCGACGGCGGAGGCGACGCGAGTCGCCGGAGCGAGGTTAGGGTTAGGGTTCGATCGCGCGTGAGGAGAAGAGAGAGGAGTGGGGCTGGTCGAGCCGGACCGGGCCGGTCGGTTCGACCTAACCCACTGGGTTGCACCGACAGGTGGGCCCAGGGGTGTTTTTGTCTTTTCACAAACAAATAAAAATGCTGAAACTTTGAATAATCATAGAAAATTATTAATAGCTCTAAAAAATAATTAAAAATATGAAAATAGATCAGCATAAAATTCTCTATCTAAATAAAATAACAAAGAGAATTTTTGAAGACAATTAAGAATGAGTCTTAATTTGAGGATTTAAATAATCATTTAAATCACACATTTAATTTTCAATAATAAAAATAAGTCCATTAATGCATTTGGACTTCAAAACACCTTGACAATATTTCAAGGTTGTATTTACACTAAATATAGTACCTCCAAATCTATCTTAGTATTAACCTCTCATAAAATAACAACGACATCGGAAGGGGGGAACAAACCCTAAAATTGGAATCATGCATAAATGCTTCTTTAACCATTGCCCTTATCGGACAATGATGCTATTTTTCGAGACGAGAGGACAAGGGTCAGTCCACACCATCCAAGCTGCAAAACTTTGCGGTGTTCGAGCAAGTTCATCACTTGCTCATGTCATTTGAGTATTTCTATCAAATTACTTGCAAAGTATTATGGTTATCACTATTGCATAAAAACCAAAACCACTACTTTCATAACTATGAATATGACTATGTGGTGGGCAATGGAACCATGGATTGTGTTGATATGGTGGAGGTTCCATTGCACGGGTTTATATCCATCTAGGATTAAACAACAAATGTCGCCAGTGATTCTTGTGCCGTAATACCCGTGTTAACCATAAGATCCGGAGTGGGACGGAGTAGTCAAAAGTGTTTCCACCTCTCGTTCATCAACGGATGCGCTTTACCGTAGACACTTGTATCTGTCGGCGGCAAGTGGTAGGCTGGGGAAGCCTTAAGTCCCCACGGCACAGTCCGTAGACACTTGTCGTTCGAAGAACAAGCGGTAGGTTGGGGAAGCCTTAAGTCCCCACGGTATTGCGGTCTATGATGGGTTGCAGCCACCGGCGTAGGAGTGTATGGTAGAGCCCAAGCATCGTTGTCGTGGTCGGGGTCCACCCTGAAATTACGGGAATAATGGGACCGACGTGGACCCGGGGTCGGGCGCATGCAACAAAGGGTGGGTGTTCGAGGTAGCGGAGGAACATGATTGGCTAGACCTTATACCGGGCCTCACACCGAAGGAAGTGTGGACGGGAAAGCTGCCCGGTTGGCACCAAGGTTAAGATCTCTTATGGGTAAAGCAACACACCTCTGCAGAGTGTAAAGAACTGTGACCTGTCACTCCCTGTTCCGGGATTGAGGAACTGCGAATGCGGCCGGAAAGGAGCTCCATGAAGTTCTAGTAAACCGGTGAAGGCTGACGGACATAGCTCTTTGAAATAAAAGCAATCTCTTGAAGAAATGTTTATCAAAACTTGCATTGGTATTAGACTTTCTGGTCTAATATCGTAGCTAGTGCATTAAACACCTCTTATCTATAATGAACTTGTTGAGTACGCTCGTACTCATACCACTCTTAAACCCCATGCTTAGATTGTCTGAATCGTCTGGAGGAGGACTACGACAACAATGAAGGAGCCGAGATCATCGGCTATGAAGAACCTGACCTCTCAGGAGGTGTTGAAGGCGTAGACTATCTCATAGTCTACGGATCCGGGGAGGCTTCCGGAGGAGAACAAGCCTAGGGATATCTGTTGAGTAATAGTAGTAACCGAGCAGCCCGAACTCTTAGTATTTAGCTGCTCGAGGAAATAAATGTTTAGTTTAATGAAACTCTGGTATTGTAAGTTAAGTTGGGTTCACCTCGAACCCAGGAGTATTCCTCTTAGGACCCAAGAGGAGCTCCAAGACAATATATGTTTGATGCTTGTATTAATAAGTGAATGAGTTATGGACCCTGCTATGTTCGTTGTACTACTCGAGGGATGTAATATTTGCGGAATGGTACTTCGTGAATGTTATATCAACGATCGGCATACTACAACATGCAGTGGTATGCAGGGTCACCACGGTTGGTATCGTAGCAAAAGCTTTGACCTTAGGTTGGAACCTAGTAAATGGGACCAAACGTTAGGAGTCAAATAGGATTAGTAAAGAATTCTCTAAAAATATGGTGTATATTCAAGTGAGAATACAACAACCATATCTTTTAGTGCGATAATTCTTTATTATCTCTATTATGATGCATTATTACTAATCTCATAATCTTTCTATTTCTACAGCCAACATGGCAAGTTCACGACCGGGGAGAAACGTGAAAGTTATGGATTCCACACTGAACGAGTACCAAGGAGGACTTGCAGATATCCTACGAGCCATGTTACTAGAATTTGGGTGCGATCCCCAGATTCCAGTAAAGAAATACATGTTCTATGATGGTCCGATATTGGCCAAGTGCAGAGTAGGACTGCGACTTCCCGAATCTTTGGGAATGAGCGTAGTCATGCCAGCTGGAGAAGCAAGGACAACCAACACAGCTTATCATATAGCTGTTATGAGAGCCATATCCGATATTCGGGAGCATAAGACGAAAGAGCTTATGGGTTCCAAATTCACACACATTCCTCATATGGAGGAGGACAATGATCCGATGCTCAACCACTACAAATATGCTAAACGCAAACCTATAGCAGCGGCAAAATATATGGATAATAGCCGCAACTTCATATCATTACTCTTTCAGTTGAACCATCATCTGATAGGAGCAATTGATACGATGCTGGAGGAATTCACTGAACCCAAGGAGGAGAGTAGGGGGAAAGAACCTATGGAGAATGTGGTGCACACACCAGTTTATTCAGCTGGTGATTATATCAGTATCGATCCACTTGCACGTGAACCTACACCTGTTACACCTGGGAACTACTTGGGTAGTTCCTATGGAGGATACGAAGGCGGAGAGGAATCCGGAAACAAACAGCGTTCCGAGACTCCTATCGAGAATTCCAGGGGTTGGCGTTGGGGATCGGATACTGGAACTCATAGTACCACAGCGTATTATGATGGGGAGATGAATGATGACGCAACAACCCAGAACCAGAGCTATCCTAGTAATGAAGGAGTGGATGGAGGATATCCGACACAGGTAGAGTCGGGTATGGGTTCTGGTAACCCATATGGTGTGGCTACAGGAGAGTACACCCGATGGGTGGACTATGATGCACTCAACGATCAGTTTGTGAACACTGATTTCTCCTTAGGATCATCATCGGATTCGGATTACAAGCCAACGGGGAGACCTTATGTCCCAGGGTCTATCAGGAGGACAACACGTTCGACCGGATGGAAGCCTGGAATGTACCGGGAGTGATGATCGAATAGAGTCCACCAAGGGAGGCGAGGCTATAATACACAAGTACCACGTGTATTATAGTTTGTAATATTTGTATAAATTTGTACATATACTTTAATAAGTGAGTTTGCATACTCACATTGACTTGAGTATTGTAATAAGACCACTTATGTATGTATATACAGGGTATATGTTTTGTATGATTTGGATTTGCTTCTTGATTTCCATTGCGTGACTAGTTCTGTGCACAATGTTGAGCTCAGAAAACTTGCGCATGGAGTAACTATGAGTATCATCTTGTGTTGCAGAACTAGGGGGTTATGTCGGGAACGTTAGGAGACGAGACTGAAGCACAGCGCATGGAGCGCGAAGCAAAACAAAAGGAAGAGGCTGAGGGTGCAGCCAGAGATCAGTTACCACCACCACCACCACCCATGACGCAACAGAATTTCATTCAGTACATGCAGATGGTGGAAGAGAGGCAACGTGTCACGTTGGAGCAGCAGAACAAATTCTTCCAGGATTTGTTGCAGCAAAACAGGGTAGAGAGACCCGAGAATCAGGGAGTCACCTTAGCAGACTTCCAGAACACCAAGCCCATATCTTTTGCATACGCGCCCGAGCCAATGGACGCGGAAGACTGGCTCATGGACACTGAGCGAAAGCTCAACACTGTTGGATGTAATGACCAGGAGAAGGTTCGTTATGCTACACATCTGTTGTGTGGACCCGCCGCATCTTGGTGGGATAATATAGTAGCCGTATATCCGGCTGGAAAGGTATTCACATGGGAGGAGTTCGCAAGGAAGTTCAGGGAATCCAATGTCCCTGAAAGTATAGTGGAGTTGAAGCGTCGAGAATTTGAAAGTCTCGAGCAGAAGGACAAGGCAATCCTGACCTATGTCAGGGAGTTCTCTAAACTGTCCCGGTATGCTGTTGAAGAAGTCAACACCGAGGACAAGAAGAAAAAGAGATTTCTGAGGGGGTTAAGTCCCCGAGTTCAAGGTACAGCTCCGTATGATGAGAGCGACGGAGTTTCAAGAGTTGGTGGATGCAGCCATCACTCTAGAAGATGATTTCAAACAGTTGCAAGAGGAGAAGAGGAAGAAGGCCAAGTTTGAGCCTAAGAGGTTTGTTAGTAACAAGCCCAATACCAGCTTGAGTTTCAAGCCAAGATACAACAACAACAACAGCAACAACAACAGCAACTACTACGGTAGCAGGAAGAATCAGGCATTCCAGCATCGCAAATCCAATAATTTGCGTAAGCCGTGGATTCACGAGGCATTTCGCCAAGGACTGCAAGAAACCAAGGATTATATGCTTTGGTTGTCGCCGAGAGGGGCACATGCTGAAGGACTGCCCCAAGAGAAACACTCGGAGGAGGTCAATCTGGAGGAGGAGGAAATCGAGGAAACACCGGAGGGAGCTGGAAGAATAAGAAGCCCTTCGGCAAGCTGAACCTGTACCGGCCTGGAGGAGGTGGTCAACTCGACCGGGCGGTGATAGGTACGCTTCAGATACTCACTCATCCTGGCAAAGTACTTTTTGATACCGGTGCAACTACATCATTCATTTCTCAACAATTCATCATCAAACATGGGATTAGTTGCACTAAGTTAGATACACCCATAACCATACTTTCTGCGGGGGAACGATAGTAGTAACCCATGCCAAACAAAAACAAGTCATTATGATCAATAAGTGCGCGTTTGACGCGGACCTGTTCATTTTACCGATGAAGGACATTGATGTCATTCTTGGTATGAACTGGTTGGAAACTAATGGAGCATTGATCGACTGTGTGAACAAGACGGTGTCGTTGAAAAGTCCAGATGGAAGTAGAATGATCTACCAAGGAGACAAACATACCCAGATCGAGGTTGAGCTACAATTGAACAGCATGAAAGAGGTGAAGTTAGAAGATATACCTGTAGTGAATGAATTCCAGGATGTGTTTCCTGCGGAATTACCTGGTATGCCACCAGATAGGGAGATAGAATTCACTATCGACCTAATCCCAGGAACAGCTCCGATTGCCAAAGCACCATATAAGATGGGGCCTAAGGAGTTGAAAGAACTTAAGGAGCAACTGGATGATTTGGAACAAAAAGGATTCATTCAAGAGAGTGTTTCACCATGGGGATCACCTGTGATCTTCGTAGATAAAAGGGATGGAGGAAGAAGGATGTGCGGAGACTACAGGAATCTAAACAACGTCACAATCAAGAACAAGTATCCACTTCCAAGAATACAAGATCTATTTGATCAGGTTAGAGGCGCGGGAGTCTTTTCCAAGATTGATCTAAGATCCGGTTATCACCAGATAAAGATCAAGAAGGAAGACGTTCCGAAAACAGCCTTTGTTTCAAGATATGGACACCATGAATACCTTGTAGTACCTTTTGGATTGACCAATGCCCCAGCAATATTCATGAATCTCATGAATAAGATCTTCATGCCATATCTAGACAAGTTTGTCATCGTATTTATCGATGATATTTTGATATATTCCAAGAACAAGGCAGAACATGCCGAACATTTGAGGTTAGTGTTGCAAACACTAAGGGAACATCAACTTTATGCCAAACTTAGTAAGTGTGAATTTTGGCTAGATCAAGTGGAATTTCTTGGTCATGTCATTAGCAAAGATGGAATCGCTGTCAACCCGAGTAAGGTAGCGAGCAGTTTTAGAATGGGAAGCACCCAAGATCAGTCAAGGAAATCCGAGGATTCCTCGGAATGGCAGGATATTACCGGAGGTTCATTGAAGGATTCTCCAAGATAGCAGGACCAATGACGAAGTTGTTAAGGAAGAATACACCATTCGTGTGGTCTAATGAGTGTGAGAAGAGTTTTCAAACTCTGAAAGAGAAACTCACCACAGCACCGGTGTTAGCAGTTCCGGAAGTTGGCAAGGATTACACCGTGTACTGTGACGCATCTAAACATGGATTGGGTTGTGTACTAATGCAAGATCGGAAAGTGATATCTTATGGATCAAGGCAACTCAGACCTCACGAAGTGAATTATCCAACACATGACTTGGAATTAGCCGCAGTCGTATTTGCACTCAAAACATGGAGACATTTTCTCTATGGAGCTAAGTGTGAGCTCTATACAGACCATAAAAGCCTCAAATATTTCTTCACTCAGAAGGAACTCAACATGAGACAGAAAAGATGGTTAGAATTGATCAAGGATTATGACCTGATAATCAATTATACACCAGGGAAGGCTAATGTTGTAGCAGATGCCCTGAGTAGGAAGAGTACCGGAGGAGTAGAACAAGAAATATCACCAGAGTTGAGGAAGGAAATAAGTCAAGCCCAAATACAACTTTGGGAGAAGGAAGCCCATGAAGGATTATCGGCTTTGCAAGTAGCCGATGAGTTGAATGTCAACCTGAAGAATGAGATAATGATGGGTCAGCTGGATGATCCATTCATCGTGGAGGAGATGAGAAGGATAGATGAAGGAAGACCATCAGAATTTCACCGTGGAGAATCTGGATCATTATGGTTCCAGAAAAGGATTTGCGTTCCGGATATTGCTGAAATTAAGGAAGTAATACTCCGGAAGCTCATCAAACACCATATTCCATACATCCGGGAAGTACAAAGATGTACATGGACTTAAAGGAACTATTCTGGTGGAATAACATGAAGAGGGAGATAGCACAATATGTAGCAGAATGCCATACCTGCCAAAGAGTGAAAGCAGAACACCAGAGTCCGGCAGGGAAGTTACAACCTTTACCTATTCCAGAGTGGAAATGGGAGGAGATAGGGATGGATTTCATCACCGGACTACCCATGACTAATAAAAAGAAGGACATGATATGGGTAATCGTGGACCGGTTGACGAAAAGTGCACACTTTTTAGCGGTAAACCAGCAGGATAAAGGAGAGAAACTTATCGATCTTTACATCAAAGAGATCGTGAGTAAGCATGGAGTGCCTAAGAAGATCGTGTCGGATCGAGGATCCGTGTTCACATCAGCATTCTGGAAGCAACTTCACGAAGCTTTAGGATCCAAGTTGGACTATAGTACCGCTTACCATCCACAGACAGGTGGACAAACCGAGAGAACCAACCAGATCTTAGAGGATATGCTTAGGGCTTGTGCCCTAGACTTCGGAGGATCATGGGAGGAGCACTTGCCACTAGCAGAGTTTTCATACAATAATAGCTATCAAAGCAGCATCAAGATGGCACCATTTGAAGCTCTCTATGGAAGAAAGTGTAGATCACCGATATGTTGGTATGAAGCCGGAGCAAGCAAAGAGTTCAATCCTGATTATGTCAAGGAAAAACAACAAATCATTGAAATTATCAGAGACAGGCTCAAGATAGCCCAAAGTCGGCAAAAGAGTTATGCTGATCAGGAGAGGAGAACATGGGAGCCACGAGTTGGAGACATGGTATACCTTAAGGTGAGCCCAATGAAAGGACTCCAGAGGTTTGGAGTAAAAGGAAAACTCAGCCCTAGATACATCGGACCCTTCAAGATACTGAGTCAGAATCGAGGTTTAGCCTTTGAATTGGATCTACCTGGAAGGTTAGCACAAGTTCATAATGTATTCCATGTGTCACAACTCAGAAAGTGTTTGAAGACCCCAGATGAACCAATATCACATGATGAGCTCGAGTTACAACCAGACTTGACATACATCGAGAAGCCAGCCAAGATTCTCGAGGAAAGCTGGAAACAACTCAGGAATAAAGCGATCAAGTATTGCAAGATACAATGGAAGCATCACCCCGAGAGGGAAGCCACCTGGGAAAAAGAGGAAGACCTGAGGAAAACATACCCCGAACTGTTCAGGTATTACAACCACAACTTCGGGACGAAGTTTTCTTTAAGGGGGAAAGGCTATAATGTCCCAGGTTTAGAGACGATCGAGGGGTAGATTTTAGAAAGGGATGTGCATTGCATAGTAAATTATGGGGAAATTTCGCGCTTTTAAACAAAAACTGCATCGAAGGGGACAAGTTTCTCTCTCGACACCTTACGGGGTTAGGGTTTCGAGAGTGCGACAAACTTGCATCTCGCTTAACTAGATTAGGGTTTTGAGTTGAGAGGGAGAGTTGGAATCACCAATTTAAGTTGCATGATTGAATTCTAAGTTAAGATGGATGATCAAGTTCAAACCAAATTTGAATTTGAATTTCAAATTCAAACATCAAGTTAATATCTCATAATTCAAACTTGAGATAATTTAATAAACAATCTTAAATAATCAAAATATAAATAGAACAATTAATATATAAAGCTCAATAGAGAAAAATTGGAGCTTTATTGATAAACACACAAGATACATTGTTTTTACAATATCCAGAAATAAAATATGAACATTACAACATATTACAAGAATTGGACAAAAATAGAAAAAGAAAAGAAAAGGAAAATTACAAATCAAGGATCTATCCTAACACTACAAGATAAATTTCATTTATTCTTGTACTTGATGATCTTCATGATCATTGGAGCAACAGATTGATCCCTGCACATAATCACAACAAAAGAAGAGTTATGGCAGGTTAGAAAGAAATGGAAATGGTGGATAATGTCAAGTCGGCCGAGCTGATCCACTCTCAGCCAAGACACCAGCCAGATACCAAGCATGTGCACACACACACACAGCCAGGCTGCTCACACAGCAGTGTGCATGCAGCACACCACACACACACAGCTGGTGAGTCACCAACAGGCTGCCAGGCCTTGTTGTCGACCAGAGAAGGAGCAGGAGATCATATAAAGCCTCCACAGTAAACCCTAGTCAATCCATCGACAGGATTGCACTGGGTAAGTTCATCAGAAAACCAAAAACTCAAGAACAGGAGGAACAGCCACTGCTGTTCAACCTGCTCAAACAGCCACAACATTTAAAACCAGCACCACAAGCTTGCTAGGAGGAGCTGGACAAGCAAATCAAGCAACCACTGAAGCAATCCTCTACACCAACACTCAATTCTAGGAGCTGGAGTGAGGTATACCAAGCATCATGAACAAACCAGATGGTTTTGTTCATATATAAGCATATGATCTCAAGCACACCAAAAGGGTAGGAAGCCCTGTTTGTGTCATCATATGGCTATCTAGCCATTTGGTACAAGCAAACATAGAAAAAGCCAGCAGCAGATTATCCAGGGAACACTGATTGTGTCCACACAGGGACACAATCAGAGAAATCCAACATGGATTTAATCCCTAGCTAGCTACACAAGTTCACTTGACAACCTATAGCCAGCTAAACCATCAGACAGATAGACCAATAAGTGTCTATATATGTTTGTCAACATTAAAAGCATCTGGCAACCAAATATGGTGTACCCAGAAAGCATTTGTCTATACACATCAAGCCAACTAAGGTGGGAGCTTCCTGAGCAGCCAAGAATGGCTGCTGAGGCCACCTCAACCACCCAAAACAGTCAAACCACCAAGCCAGTACTTGCATCATCACCCAGGTGGGTTCAGAGTGGGCTAGGGTCCCCAACAAGTGTTGGCATCCCTCTAGCCAAGCAAATTAAATCCATATGATCATCACTGTTAATTAGTTCACATCATTTATCCATCTAGTAAAACAAGGAATTACAGATAAATGAAACAGTCCAGTAACAAAAGCACCAACATCTTGTCAGTAAACCAAAGGCTCACTGCAAGCATCAGATGATGCTTGAGCCAGCAATAACACCCACAGGCTAAGCCTGTATGTAGCACAAACAACACTGGATGAGCACCAGAGTGAACCACAGTGAGGCACAGACCACATAGAGCAATTTCTACAAGCAACTGGTGATCATATGACCACCAGATGCATGCAAGAGCATGCTACAGTATGTTAAACATCAATTATAGCACCAACACATGTCAGACAAGTGAATAAGCCACAGAACAGGAACAATAGCAAAGCAGATAATCATAAATATAACATATAATTACATGCAGAAGCACACCATCAAGGGATGATGTTGTTTAGCCCACAGGCATGCTCAAGGGAGCAGGCCTATGAATTGTAACACACTGAATTGCACCAAAAGGCACTGGCTCTTGCAAACTTGCAAGGATTACATACTGCAATCCAGTCAGGGCAATTCATATGAATACACTTGAGAAATTGACAAGAATAGCATCAAGAACAGAGGCACAGAGAAGCACAAGCACAAGCACAAGTGTGAATACAGTAGCTGTGGCCATGGTAACAAGACAATGCAACGACGAGATGCTTAGCAAGTAGAGCAGCAGTAGCTAGCATCCGAGATAGCAGCGAGAAGCCTAGCAGAGCATGCGCACAAGAACAAGCAAGCATCGCAACAGCAAGCACAACAACAGCAGCTAGTAGAGCAATAGCAGCAGCACGAGATGGTCTCTCCATGAAGGGGAGTAGCCGCATCTCAAGCTAGGAGGAGAAGAAATAGAACACAAAGGAGAAGAAAGAGTGGCGCACTTACCGTGGTCGAGCAGATAGGCACGGCCATGGCGGCCACGGCGGCACACGCGCAGGCACGGCGGCGCCAAGCCAAGCCGAGGCCATGGCGACACCACGGCACCACCCGCACCACGGCGGCGAAGCCAGGGCGGAGTCCAAGCACCAGGAGCGCCAGGAACGGCGGGATCGAGCGGATCCCGTAACCCTAGCACCAGACGGGGACGAGACCGAGAGCAGCAGGTCGCCCGCGTCAGATCGACGCGGATAGGATTGACCGCCGTCGTGTGGCGCGTTGATTGCGCACCATGGCGGGGGCCAAGTCCGGCGAATCTCGCCGGAATCGAGCAGCGACGGCGGAGGCGACGCGAGTCGCCAGAGCAGGTTAGGGTTAGGGTTCGATCGCGCGTGAGGAGAAGAGAGAGGAGTGGGGCTGGTCGAGCCGGACCGGGCCGGTCGGTTCGACCTAACCCACTGGGTTGCACCGACAGGTGGGCCCAGGGGTGTTTTTGTCTTTTCACAAACAAATAAAAATGCTGAAACTTTGAATAATCATAGAAAATTATTAATAGCTCTAAAAAAATAATTAAAAATATGAAAATAGATCAGCATAAAATTCTCTATCTAAATAAAATAACAAAGAGAATTTTTGAAGACAATTAAGAATGAGTCTTAATTTGAGGATTTAAATAATCATTTAAATCACACATATAATTTTCAATAATAAAAATAAGTCCATTAATGCATTTGGACTTCAAAACACCTTGACAATATTTCAAGGTTGTATTTACACTAAATATAGTACCTCCAAATCTATCTTAGTATTAACCTCTCATAAAATAACAACGACATCGGAAGGGGGGAACAAACCCTAAAATTGGAATCATGCATAAATGCTTCTTTAACCATTGCCCTTATCGGACAATGATGCTATTTTTCAGAGACAGAGGACAAGGGTCAGTCCACACCATCCAACTGCAAAACTTTGCAGTGTTCAGGCAAGTTCATCACTTGCTCATGTCATTTGAGTATTTCTATCAAATTACTTGCAAAGTATTATGGTTATCACTATTGCATAAAAACCAAAACCACTACTTTCATAACTATGAATATGACTATGTGGTGGGCAATGGAACCATGGATTGTGTTGATATGGTGGAGGTTCCATTGCACGGGTTTATATCCATCTAGGATTAAACAACAAATGTCGCCAAGTGATTCTTGTGCCGTAATACCCGTGTTAACCATAAGATCCGGAGTGGGACGGAGTAGTCAAAAGTGTTTCCACCTCTCGTTCATCAACGGATGCGCTTTACCGTAGACACTTGTATCCGTCGACGGCAAGCGGTAGGCTGGGGAAGCCTTAAGTCCCCACGGCACAGTCCGTAGACACTTGTCGTTCGAAGAACAAGCGGTAGGTTGGGGAAGCCTTAAGTCCCCACGGTATTGCGGTCTATGATGGGTTGCAGCCACCGGCGTAGGAGTGTATGGTAGAGCCCAAGCATCGTTGTCGTGGTCGGGGTCCACCCTGAAATTACGGGAATAATGGGACCGACGTGGACCCGTGGTCGGCGCATGCAACAAAGGGTGGGTGTTCGAGGTAGCGGAGGAACATGATTGGCTAGACCTTATACCGGGCCTCACACCGAAGGAAGTGTGGACGGGAAAGCTGCCCGGTTGGCACCAAGGTTAAGATCTCTTATGGGTAAAGCAACACACCTCTGCGCAGTGTAAAGAATCGTGACCTGTCACTCCCTGTTCCGGGATTGAGGAACTGCGAACGCGGCCGGAAAGGAGCTCCATGAAGTTCTAGTAAACCGGTGAAGGCCGACGGACATAGCTCTTTGAAATAAAAGCAATCTCTTGAAGAAATGTTTATCAAAACTTGCATTGGTATTAGACTTTCTGGTCTAATATCGTAGCTAGTGCATTAAACACCTCTTATCTATAATGAACTTGTTGAGTACGCTCGTACTCATACCACTCTTAAACCCCATGCTTAGATTGTCTGAATTGTCTCGAGGAGGACTACGACAACAATGAAGGAGCCGAGATCATCGGCTATGAAGAACCTGACCTCTCAGGAGGTGTTGAAGGCGTAGACTATCTCATAGTCTACGGATCCGGGGAGGCTTCCGGAGGAGAACAAGCCTAGGGATATCTGTTGAGTAATAGTAGTAACCGAGCAGCCCGAACTCTTAGTATTTAGCTGCTCGAGGAAATAAATGTTTAGTTTAATGAAACTCTGGTATTGTAAGTTAAGTTGGGTTCACCTCGAACCCAGGAGTATTCCTCTTAGGACCCAAGAGGAGCTCCAAGACAATATATGTTTGATGCTTGTATTAATAAGTGAATGAGTTATGGACCCTGCTATGTTCTGTTGTACTACTCTGAGGGATGTAATATTTGCGGAATGGTACTTCGTGAATGTTATATCAACGACTGGCATACTACAACATGCAGTGGTATGCAGGGTCACCACACGTGTCTCCCCCGCGTGGCGGCTGGGAGAAACCCTACCACGCTGCCACACCCTCTCTTCCTCCCCTCCCCCGCCGTCGCCAGGGGCGCGGCCAGGCAAAGCCTGGTCGGCGCCGGCGGCGCCGGGGACTCCTCGTCCTCTCGGTGGTAGCGCGTGGGCTCGGTTCGGCGGCGGCACGACGGACGACGAGGTGGTGGTGAGCCTTGCCGGTGGCGGAGGGATGGGTGGGGGCGGGCTGCAGGGGAAACCCTAGGTCTTCTTCTCCTCGCCCCTCAACGGCCGGCGGTGAAGGGATGGTGAAAGAGCAAAGTCTATACTCTAGGTTTTGTGTGTTTGATAACAACACTTGAATGAATCTCACCGTGTACAAAGATTGTCTTTGATAGATTTGCAAGTGCACGGTGACCTCGCTGGACACATCATGATCGGAGGACTGAAGCGTAGCTTATAGGTTTTCTGGTTTTGTGTGTGTATCGCGAGGTAACATGGTTGGAGAGGAAATGAGGAGAAATCAGTTTCTGCCAAAGCGGTACTACCGGTACTAGTAGCGGTAGTACCGCTACCCTACTGGTACCGCTCTGCAGTATCGCTCTGGAGGTTTAACACTGAAAAGTCCCACAGAACAAGTTACGGTACCTCTACGGTACCTTGAGCGGTAGTACCGCTTGAGAGCGGTAGTACCGCCTCGGTACCGCTTAAGTACCGTAAAAAAAGTTACGACATTACCTCCGTGGTACCGCTTAGGTACCGCTTGGGATCTAGTACTCCCAGAGGCCATTGCGGTACCTCAAGCGGTAGTACCGCTGTGTGTCCACGTGGATAAGTTCTGTGGGGGATTTCGAATCCAGAGCGGTAGTACCGCTTTGGTAAGCGGTATTACCGCTTAGGCGGAAACTGAACATAACGGTTGGATTTCGGGGGGCCCTATTTAAAGGGCCCTTCTTCTCTAGCTCGCCTCATCTCTTCTCTCTCTCTCCCCTCCATTTTTGTTAAGCTTAATCCATGAGGATCTCCCCAACCATCCAACCAATCTTGCCCAAATTTTGAGTGGTGGAGGAGGCCCCAATCTATAGTTCTACCAAGAGAGATTTCACCAATTCGTGCTAGTCCTTAGTGGATCTTGGTGGTAGGGTTCCTATGGTGGGATCTTGGATGAAGTGCTCCTATGGAGGCTAGCTTGGAGTTGTGCTAGCCCCATAGGGTGTTGGGAGCCTCCTAGTGTTGTGGAGCTCGCCCCAACCTTGTGAAGGAACCCCCGCCTCGACCGGTGCCTTAGTGGAGAAAGGGGAGCCCCTTTGTGGAGCTCTCTTGAGGAAGAAGGTGAGGCCTTCCTTCGTGGTGTGGCCGCCTAGCCTCTTGTGTGAGGCTAGCACCTCCTCAACGCAGATGTACTCCCTTTTGTGGGAGGAACTACGGGAAACAAATCCTCGCCTCATCTTCGCGCCCTCCGGTTGTCCCGCTCCTCATCTTTATTATTGTTGCGTGGTTCCTTCGCTTGTTGCACTAGCCTAGGATCATACTAGGAACATCCCCACCACTAAAGCTATCACCTTTACTTCCGTTGCACTAAAAACTGAAAAAGACTAAAAATTGCGTAGCGCCCATTCACCCCCCCCCTCTTGTTCGCTACGGTCCATTCAATTGGTATCAGAGCAAGGTTTCTTGCTCGGGCTTTACCGCCTAAGAAATGGCCGAACAAGATGCGGTTGAGAATGGGTCCCTTCCCGGTGAGCTACCACCTCCACCATCTACCGTCAATAGCACAACGGCTACGTTGGATGACCTCAAGAAAGTGGATTCATCCATCGTTAACCAAATGAAGGCTATGACGATGGAGTTGGTAGCTCCAAAACCAACCCCCACCATACATCCTAATGCAAGTGCCTAGGTTCCCCCACCCAAAGTTACATCATTTCCACTTATTGATTTTGTCACTCAATCGACGAAAAATCAACAAGAGGAAAAGCTTGGGGAAGCCAACACTTCTACAAAATGGAAGGATGAAACACCGTGATAACCCACAAGTATAGGGGATCGCAACAGTCTTCGAGGGAAGTAAAACCCAAATTTATTGATTCGACACAAGGGGAGGTAAAGAATACTTATAAGCCTTAACAACTGAGTTGTCAATTCAGCTTGCACCTGGAAAAGCACTAGTAACAGGGGTGATGTGAAAGCAGCGAGTGATATGAGAGCAATAATAACAAGTAATACAGAGGCAATGGCACCGGAAAATAGTTGATACTACTTCCAATGACATATAGGAACGAGTATATGATGATGAGAGATGGACAGGGGTTCCCGACTATCTACACTAGTGGTAACTCTCCAATAACAAGTGACAAGTGTTGGGTGAACAAATTACAGTTGGGCAATTGATAGGATTGAAATAGCATTAAGACAGAACATCAAGATTATTAATCATGTAGGCATGTTTTCCATATATAGTTCTACGTGCTCGCAATGAGAAACATGCATAACATCTTTTGTAGTACCAGCCGGTGGTAGCCGGGCCTCAAGGGAATCTACTGGCAATTAAGGTACTCCTTTTAATAGAGCACCGGAGCAAAGCATTAACACTTGGTGAAAACATGTGATCCTCATACCTAAGCCTTCCCCTAAAGTTATCCCAGTTGTTGTCACTCTGGGGCCTCGGGTTCCGGACATAGACATGTGCAAACAACTTGTAGATACAATCTAAGCAATAAGTATAGAGCTTAAATCTAAGATCATGCCACTCGTGCACTAGTGACAAGCATTAAACACAACAAGATTGCAGCAACAATAACTTCACAAACTTTATAGATAGACTAATCATAATGTAACAATCCATCGGATCCCAACAAACACAACACCGATTACATCAGATGAATCTCAATCATGTAAGGCAGCTCATGAGATCATTGTATTGAAGTATATGGGAGAGAGAGTACCAACTAGCTACTGCTAGAACCCGTAGTCCATGGGGGAACTACTCACGGAGCATGATGGAGGCGGTGGCGTCGATGGAGATGGCTTCCGGGGGCACTTTCCCGTCCCGGCGGCGTGCCGGAACAGAGATTCTGTCCCCCGAATTGGAGTTTCGCGATGGCGGCGGCGCCCCTGGAGTCTTTCTGGAGTTTCGTCAATTGGTATCGAGGTTTTAGGTCGCGAGGGACTTATAGGCGAAGAGGCGGAGTCGGAGGGGCCACGGGGCCCCCTCCCCATAGGCTGGCGTGGCCAGGGGGCCACCCGCGCCGCCATATGGTGTGGGCCCCCTGCTGCCCGCCTCCGACTCTCCTTCGGTGTTCTGGAACCTTCCGGGGAAAATAAGATATTTGGTCTTTGTTTCATCGAATTCCGAAAATATTGCCCAAACAGCCTTTCTGGAACCAAAAACAGCAGAAAACAGGAACTGGCACTTCGGCATCTTATTAATAGGTTAGTTCCGGAAAATGCATGAAATCATTATAAAGTGCAAGCAAAACATGTAGGTATTGTCATAAAACTAGCATGGAACATCAGAAATTATAGATACGTTGGAGACGTATCAAGCATCCCCAAGCTTAGTTCCTACTCGCCCTCGAGTAGGTAAACGATAAAAAGAATAATTTTTGTAGTGACATGCTACTTACATAATCTTGATCATACTGTTGTAAAGCATATGAGATGAATGCAGTGACTCAAGGCAATGATCTATAGTTTGCTAACAAATAGATAACATATAGCAAAACTTTTCATGAATAGTACTTTCAAAACAGGCATCAAAAATTCTTGCATAGGAGTTAACTCATAAAGCAATAAATTCAAAGTAAAGGCATTGAAGCAACACAGAGGAAGATTTAAGTTTCAGCAGTTGCTTTCAACTTTCAACATGCATATCTCATGGATAATTGTCAACACAAAGTAATATGATGAGTGCAAATAAGCAAGTATGTAAGAATCAATGCACAGTTGACACAAGTATTTGCTTCTAAGATGGAAGGAAGTAGGTAAACTGACTCAACATAAAGTAAAAGAAAGGCCCTTCACAGAGGGAAGCAGGGATTAAATCATGTGCTAGAGCTTTTTAAGTTTTGAAATCATATAGAGAGCATAAAAGTAAAGTTTTGAGAGGTGTTTGTTGTTGTCAACGAATGGTAGTGGGCACTCTAACCCTCTCATCAAACAGACTTTCAAAGAGCGGCTCCCATGAAGGACGTTATCTCTACCAGCAAGGTAGATCATCCCTCTTCTCTTTTTTTACACATGTATTTTAGTTTTATTTATGGATGACACTCCTCCCAACCTTTTGCTTACACAAGCCATGACTAACCGAATCCTCGGGTGCCTTCCAACATTCACATACCATGAAGGAGTGTCTATTTGCAAGATTAAGTTGCTTACTGATGAATCAGGGCAAAATATGTGAAGAGAATTATTAATGAAGGTTAATTAATTGGGGCTGGGAACCCCGCTGCCAGCTCTTTTTGCAAAATTATTGGATAAGCGGATGAAGCCACTAGTCCATTGGTGAAAGCTGCCCAACTAGATTGAAAGATAAAACACCACATACTTCCTCATGAGCTATAAAACATTGACACAAATAAGGAGTAATAAAGTTTTGAATTGTTTAAAGGTAGCACATGAAGTATTTACTTGGAATGGCAGAAAAATACCACATAGTAGGTAGGTATGGTGGACACACATGGCATAGGTTTTGGCTCAAGGTTTTGGATGTACGAGAAGCATTCTCTCTCAGTACAAGGCTTTGGCTAGCAAGGTTGTTTGAAGCAAACACAAGTATGAACCGGTACAGCAAAACTTACATAAGAGCATATTGCAAGCATTATAAAACTCTACACTGTCTTCCTTGTTGCTCAAACACTTTTACCAGAAAATATCTAGACCTTAGAGAGACCAATCATGCAAACCAATTTCAACAAGCTCTACGGTATTTCTCCACTAATAGGTTTAAACTACATGATGCAAGAGCTTAAACTTGATCTACCTTGAGAGCTCAAACCAATTGCCAAGTATCAAATTATCCAAGACAATATGAGGCATTTTCTGTTTCCAACCAAATAACAATAAGTGTAATAGCTTCCAACTTTTGTCATGAACATTAAAAGTAAAACGAAGAACACCAGTGTTCATATGAAAAAGCAGAGCGTGTCTCTCTCCCACACAAGGATTGCTAGGATCCGATCTTATTCAAACAAAAACAAAAATAAAAGCACACAGACGCTCCAAGTAAAGCACATAAGATGTGACCGAATAAAATATAGTTTCACTAGAGGTGACCTGATAAGTTATTGATGAAGAAGGGGATGCCTTGGGCATCCCCAAGCTTAGACGCTTGAGTCTTCTTGAAATATGCAGGGATGAACCACGGGGGCATCCCCAAGCTTAGACTTTTCACGCTTCTTGATCATATATCATCCTCCTCTCTTGACCCTTGAAAACTTCCTTCACACCAAACTTCTCATAAACTTCATCAGAGGGGTTAGTACTCAAAAAAAAACTTTAATCCACTTTAGTCCTGTAGTGACACATTGCAAGAACTCAATAAAACATTAGCTACAGCTCTCCATGTCTAGAAAGCCTCACTTAAAGTCCACAAGAGACCAAAAAACAGAGACAGAATCTGTCAAAACAGAACAGCCAGTCAAGACGAATTTTTTAGAGGTACTTCCGTTGCTCATATCAGAAAACTCAAAACTAATGAAAGTTGCGTACATATCTGAGGAACACGCATGAAAATTGGCAGATTTTTCTGAGTTTCCTACAGAGAGACCTACTCAAATTCGTGACAGATAGAAATCTGTTTCTGCACAGAAATCCAAATCTAGCATAAACTTTCTATTAGAGACTTTACTTGGCACAACAATGCAGTAAAATAAAGAGAAGGAGAGGTTGCTACAGTAGTAACAACTTCCAAGACACAACAAAACAGTAGCAAAATAAAGACATGGGTTATCTTCCAAGAAGTGCTTTCTTTATAGCCATTAAGATGGGCTCAGCAGATTTTAATGATGTACTCGCAAGAAATAGGAGTTGAAGCAAAAGAGAGCATCAAAAGCAAGTATGAAACACTTTTAAGTCTAACCCACTTCCTATGCATAGTAATCTTGTACACAAATAAATTCATGAAGAACAAAGTGACAAGCATAGGAAGATAAAACAAGAGTAACTTCAAAAGTTTCAGCATATAGAGAGGTGTTTTAGTACCATGCAAATTTCTACAACCATATTTTCCTCTCTCATAATAATTTTCAGTATCTTCATGAATAAAATCAACAATATAACTATCACATACATCATGCTTTTCATGATCCACAAACACATAATTTTTATCAAGCTCAAAAATAATAGGATCAGAACTTTCAAAACCACTTTTATCAATAATATAACAAGATGATTGATCAATCTCAAAAGATATGGGACTCCTAGATAAAGTCAAGATCTCTCCAATCCCATTTTCATTAGTAGTACAATTAATATTATCAAGTAACATAGGACCATCATCTAGAGATTTATCATAAACATTTGCCAAGCAAAACTCTTTAGTACCATGCATTTCGACATCAGGCACAAACAAAGCATTATCATAATATTTATTAAAATAGCATGGATTATCATAGATAACAGTAGCATAATTATTCTCACAAGTTTTACTCATATGGAATATTTCAAGAGAATCCACAGGAACATAACATTCATCCTCCTTTGGTAAGCATGGAGGACAATCAAATAGTGTAAGAGATAAAGAGTTACTCTCATTAGAAGGTTGGCATGGGTAGCTAATCCATTCTTCCTCCTTTTGTTCATCACTCTCCTCTTCTTTTTCATCCAATGAGCTTTCAGGTTCATCAATTTCCTCCTCTTTTTCATCCAATGAGCTTTCAGGTTCATCAATTTCTTCTTTCACAGGTTCCTGCAAATTGTGAGTGCATTCTTATGCATTAATGAGTCTCTCTTTATAATCAATAATATAAGGATTATCGCTGTAACTTTCTATGCAAAAATTAAGGATAGAAGAGACATAATCTTTAAGGTCCTTACAAGCAACACAAGTTTCATAATTTTTAGACATGAAGGATTCTATTTCCGAAGCTCCCATAAACAAAACAAATTGTTCTACTTCTTCGAACCCAAAATGAATATAGCTATTCCAATTATAGTTCTTAATTAAAACTTCCTCACTAAAGCCACATTGAAATTTAAGATGTTTAGTATCCTGTTTAGAGCAACAGTTTATATCATGGCGTTTAAGCAAGATTTTAGCAATTGTATTCAATTTTTCTATCACAACACTCATAACTTTTTATGGATTTTTGGGTATATGAGAAAAATAAAACAAGACAAAAACAAACAAGACAAAAGTAAACTAAGCAAAATAATACTAGACAGAAATAAACTAAGCACAAATAAACTAGACAAAAGTAAACTAAGCAAAACAAAATAAAATAAAACAGAGAGAGAGGTAGAGTGTACTCCCCGGGTGAACTTATGAGTAGAGCTATGCCTCCCCGGCAACGGCGCCAGAAAATAGTCTTGATAATCCACAAGTATAGGGGATCACAACAGTCTTCGAGGGAAGTAAAACCCAAATTTATTGATTCGACACAAGGGGGGTAAAGAATACTCATAAGCTTTAACAACTGAGTTGTCAATTCAGCTGCACCTGGAAAAGCACTAGTAACAGGGGTGATGTGAAAGCAACAGTGATATGAGAGCAATAATAACAGTAACACAGAGGCAATGGCACCAGAAAATAGTTGATACTACTTCCAATGACATATAGGAACGAGTATATGATGATGAGAGATGGACAGGGGTTCCCAGCTATCTACACTAGTGGTAACTCTCCAATAACAAGTGACAAGTGTTGGGTGAACAAATTACAGTTGGGCAATTGATAGGATTGAAATAGTATTAAGACAGAACATCAAGATTATTAATCATGTAGGCATGTTTTCCATATATAGTTATACGTGCTCGCAATGAGAAACTTGCATAACATCTTTTGTCCTACCAGCCGGTGGCAGCCGGGCCTCAAGGGAATCTACTGGCAATTAAGGTACTCCTTTTAATAGAGCACCGGAGCAAAGCATTAACACTTGGTGAAAAAATGTGATCCTCGTACCTAAGCCTTCCCCTCCAGTTATCCCAGTTGTTGTCACTCTGGGGCCTCGGGTTCCGGACATAGACATGTGCAAACAACTTGTAGATACAATCTAAGCAATAAGTATAGAGCTTAAATCTAAGATCATGCCACTCGTGCACTAGTGACAAGCATTAAACACAACAAGATTGCAGCAACAATAACTTCACAAACTTTATAGATAGACTAATCATAATGTAACAATCCATTGGATCCCAACAAACACAACACCAATTACATCAGATGAATCTCAATCATGTAAGGCAGCTCATGAGATCATTGTATTGAAGTACATGGGAGAGAGAGTACCAACTAGCTACTGATAGAACCCGTAGTCCATTGGGGAACTACTCACGGAGCATGATGGAGGCGGTGGCGTCGATGGAGATGGCTTCCGGGGGCACTTCCCCGTCCCGGCGGCGTGCCGGAACAGAGATTCTGTCCCCCGAATTGGAGTTTCGCGATGGCGGCGGCGCCCCTGGAGTCTTTCTGGAGTTTCGTCAATTGGTATCGAGGTTTTAGGTCGCGAGGGACTTTATAGGCGAAGAGGCGGAGTCGGAGGGTGACATAGGCATCCCAAATGGGCCTGCCTAATATAGTACCCGGGGTTTATTGAAGGCCCACTACCCGAAGAATAAGAAGACTCGACAGTCCAAGATGTATTTAAGGAAAAGATAGAGTTGTAATAGGAAGTGTTATTTGTAAATCTGGCGGGATGAGTTAGAAACCGTCCCGGACTCTGTAATCCTTGTATAGCACGAATCCCTCGGCTCCACCTATATAAAGGGGGGTCGAGGGACGATGGGATCATCGAATCATTGTCTCGCAAACCCTAGTTTTCATATTCGTCGAGTACTTTTCGGTTGAAACCTTCGAGATCTACTTGCCCTCTACTTCTAACTAAACCCTAGCCTATAATCCGTAGGCATTGACAAGTTAATCCCTTGTCAATTGGCGCCGTCTCGTGGGAATTAGAGGCGTAAGGATCTGATCTCGATGGCACGTTCAAGATCTTCGACATCGTCAACCGGGAGCAACACTATGGATCGAGGTAAACAGATCGCTACTCGGTCCTGTTGATTTTGTTCCTCACCCACCCTCCCGTTTGGATGCATATGCGTATCTGGCGGAGCCCTTGGAGATGACGTTCGGAAGGTTCCACTTTCGCGTCAAGAAAGAAGGATCGTATCGTGTCGAAATTCCGATTTCGTCGGGATCGTCGGCGGTCGATTCTGAATTTTCAAGCTATGCATCATCAACCGAGTCGAAGAAGAAACTTCGGCAACACGCTACGTCAGCACCGAGCAAGAGAGAAACTCGCCAAGATCTTCGAGCAACGCATCGTCCGGGTCATCTCGCGGACTCATATATAAGCGATGGCTCAAGCAATGTCGACGATTACGACTTCGTCGACAAATCTCTCACGATGGGCAAGGTCTTCATCAATCTCAACAATGATGTCACCGAACCCAACATAGATCTGAGTACAAAATATCATCGGATTTATGCTATCGAAGATCAAGAGGAAACATCGGAGGCTTTCGATCAATTGGGAAATCCTTTTGTCGATCCCTCGGATCTAAGGAGAGGTATGGGCACTAAATATGTCGGGCCCACACCACGCGTCGAGTCCAACTTCCACAGGCAGCCTGGGATAGAGCGGCAAAAGCCATAGATGGTTCAGAACCAATGACGACAACAGCTACAGCTCAAGAACTGCAAGCTTATCAATATATGCTCGCACGAACTGCCCGAGAAATAGAAAAACAGACAGCTGAGCTAAACAGGAGAAAGGAGGCAGCTTCTGCATCCAGCAGGAGAAGGGCAGATCTAAGTGGACAATCTAGAGTTTCGGGTGATAGCCACAGGGAGGCTCGGAACGAGAGGAAGATCAAGGCTACAACACATACCCGAAGCAGACAGAGAGTACTTGGTTCAAAACCTCGACATGTCCTTTATGACGATAGATACAAGAGGAAATATTATCCCCAGGACACCAGAAGCTGGGTATATGGCGACACAAGCTTACATCCTCGCATCCAAGCCACCCCCAGGAGATCCAAGGGAAACATTATACAACATGGCATTGGCAGGGAGTTGGAGCTATGGGGACAGCGTTCGTAGCAACGCCTCCCGAAGGAGCAGACAAGGCAAAATAGTCCACGACCTGCAGCGAGTAACGGCGGCAGCTCCGGAAGGACCAAGTGGAGCAAGAGACACAGAAGTACAAGCAAGGGTCGACAGAGCAAGGCAAAGCGAAGAGATCATCGGCAGTCCCCGGAGCTTAATGACGAGGATATGTGTGGTCTACCTTGTTTCACGAGAAGAGTCCGAAAAACTCGAGTCCCCTCGGGATTCAAGTTACCCGATCACTTCAAAAGTTCGACGGCCCGCAAGACCCGGAGGACTGGCTAATCGATTACCTCGAGACGGTAAAGCTAACTGGAGGAACTAGAGCAACAGCCATGCAAAGTATTCAGGTGCACCTAAGTGGAGCCGCACGATCTTGGATCAAAAAACTTCCGCCAGGATCCATCGACAGCTGGGAAAGTTTCGAGGACGTTTTCGTCAAAAACTTCAGATCCACATGCAAAAAGCCCGCATCGTTGGAAGAGCTGAGGGCGTGTCGACAAAAGCCAGATGAGTCAATGAGAAAATACATCCAAAGGTGGAACATCATAAAAAACTCGGCAGAAAATATATCTGACGAGAGAGCAATAGATGCGTTTGTCGCAGGAATCGAGCGCGGAGATTTTGTCGAGGACTTGGGAAGGACCAATCCAAAAACAAGTATCCGCGTTGATGGAGATAGCAAATAGATGGGCAGACGGAGAAGACGCTGTCCACAATAAACGACACAGGTCGCCAGAGGAGGACCGTAGTCGAAATTATCAGACGAGGCGACGATTTCCTCGGCAGTATCCGAATTACGACGCCCGAGGGCAAATTTCGGCGGGATTTCGGTCAAATACAGGAGCAAGCAACGAGAGATGATTATCGGAGAAGCAATGAGCAGCGAGGCGATAATAGGGACGACTCCCGTAACGAGGCAAAATAGTGGGCCAAGGTTTCCACGACCTTTTATGTCTCCCGAAGAAATGCTGAACGGACCGTGCCAGATGCATTTTTTCCTCGATAGCAATGGGAAAAGACAGTCAGGACACCTGCAGAAAGATTGTCGAAATTTCCAAGCAATGTTCAGATGTGCAGAAAACGCTCACGCACGAGCAGCACAGAGAAACCCTCGGGAGCCTAGGAGCGAAATTCATCTACCGCCACCTCCCGCGATTACAGAAGGCAATCAACACCAGCTCGGAATAGCGGCAGCACCAGCACCACCACCCTATGTTGATCCTAACTCCAACGGAGCAGGTGTCGATGATTCGGAAGGGAAGGCCATCCAATAGAGCTCAAAAAGTAATCTCGCGACAGGTGTTCATGGCAGAGAAAATGCCTCCACCAACGAGTTGAGTACCTCAATTGGTCAGGACAAGACATCGGCTTCACCATAGCGGACCACCCGCAGCAAGTTCCTCGACCAGGGCGGTCAAGCACTCATTCCGCCGGCGAGTTATCGCAGGATTTGACGTTTCTCGAGTATTCATAGATGGTGGCAGCAGCTTAAACCTCATGTATGCGGATACATTGAGGAAGATGAACATATCCTTAGCAAACCTGAAGCCAACGGACACAAGGTTCCACGGCATCACACCGGAGAAACCAAGTTACCCATTGGGGAAGATCAACCTCGACGTTCGGTTTGGAACCCGAGAAAATTATAGAATCGAGAAGCTGGAGTTTGAAGTCGTGGATTTCCCATCGCAAGTACCACGCTTTGTTGGGACGACCAGCATACGCTAGATTTATGGCAGTACCACACTATACATACCTGTTATGGAGATTGCCCGGACCCAAGGGACCAATCACGGTCAAAGGGAGTTTTGCTTTAGCCGATAAGTGCGACAAGGATTTCCATCGATTGTCGAAACCTTCGGGATGCAAGCGGAATACTTGGCGTCGAAGAGCATGACCGATTACGACGTACTCGCCGGACGTCGGAAGGCCAAACAAGGAATCAACTTTCAACACGAGAGAAAAATTCTAAGGAGGTGCAGATTCACCCGACGGATCCAAAAAAGACGACATCCATTGCAAACAACATGGATATCGCATAGGAAAGCGCGCTCGTCGAGTTCCTCCGTGAGAACTCGGAAAATCTTCGCATGGTGTCCAGCCGACATGCCGGGAGTACCCAGGGAACTTGCCGAGCACCACCTAAATTTGGATCCAACAGCGAAACCAATCAGACAACCTTTGCGGCGCTTTTCGGAACCAAACCGCAAATCCATGCTATCATAAATAAATCGACTAGAGGAAGCTGGTTTTATCGGAGAGATATCTACAGAAGCCACATGGGTAGCTAACCCAGTGATGGTGCCAAAGAAAAACACGACAGTCCTTCGCATGTGCGTCGACTTCACGTGTCTCAACAAACATTGCCCTAAGGATCACTTTCCCCTCCCAAGGATCGATCAAATTATCGACTCCACGGCAGGTTGTGAACGTCTTTCCTTTTTGGATGCATACTCTGGTTATAACCAGATCAGACTAAAAGAAGATGATGAAGCCAAGACAGCGTTTATTACACCTTACGGCGTGTTTTGCTACAAGACAATGCCCTTCGGTCTAAAAAATGCGGGAGCAACATATCAGAGGATGATGCAGAAGTGTTTAGCAACACAGATTGGGAAAAACGTGCAAGTATACATCGATGATGTCGTCATAACATCAAAAAAGGGGGCAACACTGATCGAGGATCTCAAAGAAACTTTTGACAACCTCGACAAATTCTGCCTCAAGCTGAACCCGACGAAGTGTTCTTTTGGCGTCCCGACGAGGAGAACTTCCGGGATTTCTAGTTTCAGCAAGAGGGATTGAAGCAAATCCCGACAAAATACAAGCCATAGTAACAATGAGGAAGCCAACGAAGTTGAAAGAAATACGAGCAGCTAACCGGGCGAGTCGCAGCTTCGAGCGGATTCGTCGCCGGGTTAGGAGAAAAAGCACTACCATTTTATGCGCCGATAAAGCAAGGAGATAAATTCCGGTGGAACGAAGAAGCCGATCGAGCTTTCGAAGATCTAAAGCGAAAAATATCGACACCACCAATCTTAGTGGCTCCTAAGGAAAAGGAACCTCTCCTGCCGTATATTGCAGCCACGCCCCAAGTGGTTAGCACGGTGTTAGTTGTCGAAAGAGAAGAAGAAGGGAAAATCCATGGAGTGCAGCGACCGGTATACTTCGTGAGCGAAGTCTTGTCGCCCTCGAAACGAGGTACCCTCGGTACCAAAAGCTAGCATATGGAGTGTTCACGACGAAGCACGAAAATTGCGCCACTATTTTTCGGCACACCCGATCATAGTGGACCATGAAGCTCCTTTGTCAAATATACTTGAACAACCCGGAAGCTACGGGTCGTGTCTCCCTTTGGGGAATAGAACTTTCCCCTCGGGACATCACGTATGAAAAAGAAAAGCAATAAAGTCGCAAATACTACCGGACTTCATCGCAGAGTGGATGGAGTTGCAAAATACAGGACCCCTGATTTATCGAGAACCTGGACCATGAACTTCGATGGGTCCAAGAGGCTAGAAGGGGCTGGCGCAGGAGTAGTACTCATATCACCTGAAGGCGACAAGTTGAAGTACATCCTTCGTATGACGTTCCCCAACGCATCTAACAATGAAGCGGAATATGAGGCTCACATACACGGGATGAAGATGGCGAAAGCTTGCGGAGCAACTCGACTAAAAATCTTTGGCGACTCACAGTTGGTAGCTCAGCAAGTTATGAACCAATGTGACGCAGTCAATGATAGCATGATGGCATACAAGGAGGTGTACAATGAGCTCGAGAAATTGTTCGATGGATGCGAAGTAAAACATATTAGCAGATTGAGCAACGACGAAGCCGACGTTCTTGCAAACATCGGGTCACAGTGCCTTGCAGTCCCACCAGGTGTATTTTGGGAGGAGATAACAGAGAGATCCACTGAAACGACAAAATCAAAAAAGAAGGAGAAGAAACCCTCGGGGGCTATCAAGGAGAAGCAAGAGGAAGAAGAAGAAGAGCAAGACCTGGTCCTAGTAATACAGATACCATGGATGCAGCCATACATATCATATATCCTCAGGAAAGAAATACCAGATGATCCAGTTGAAGCAAGGCGAGTAATCCGACGCTCCAAAGCTTTCACGGTGGTTAAGGGAGAATTATATAAGCGAAGTATTTCAGGCGTCTTGCAAAGGTGCGTTACACCCGAAGAAGGAAGAATAATTCTAAAGGACGTACATGAAGGAATATGTGGCCACCACGCAAGTAGTCGAGCTATCGCAGCCAAGGTTTTTCGGGCAGGATTCTACTGGTTGACAGCAATAGAGGACGCTAAGGACATAGTACGAACTTGCGACGCGTGTCAAAGGTTTGCCGCAAAACCTCACTCTCCAGACAGCAGAGCTAGCACCAATACCTTTGTCATGGCCCTTTGCACAATGGGGACTCGACATGGTTGGCAAGTTACACAAATCGTCGCCAGGAGGAAAGGAATACATGCTAGTAGCCGTCGACAAATTCACAAAGTGGATAGAAGCGAAGCCGATAAATTCACCAGACGGAGCATCTGCAGTAAAATTCATAAAAGACCTCGTCTTCAGGTTTGGAGTGCCCCACAGCATCGTCACAGACAACGGCAGCAACTTCACGTCCAATGAATTCAAAGACTATTGCGAAGAGGTGGGTATCAAGCTGAACTTTGCATCAGTTGCACATCCTCAAACCAATGGGCAAGTCGAGAAAGCCAATGGCATCATCTGCAATGGCATCAAGAAGCGCTTGTTAGGACCACTAGAAAAAGCTCGACATACCTGGCCTGAAGAACTACCAAGTGTGTTGTGGAGCATCCGAACAACTCCAAATACAGACGACACAGAAACTCCGTTTTTCCGGTACAAGGAGCGAAGCAGTACTACCAATCGAGATAGAGCACAACTCTCCACGTGTCGCGGAGTATGACGAAGAAACGTCGAGAAAAGCATTAGAAGATGATGTGGACGCACTTGATGAAGCTCGAGATGAAGTATTGTCTCGAGTAACCAAATATCAACAGGACTTGAAGAATTACCACGGTCGACGTTTGCGGCCAAGATCTTTTCGGGTGGGCGACCTAGTTCTTCGGCTCACGCAAAAAAGTCATGAAAAACTCGAGTCACCGTGGCTCGGCCCTTACATCGTCACGGAAGTAATCGGAGGAGGAGCATACAGGATAAAGGACAAGAAGACGGGGGTGGAGGAGCCAAACCCCTGGAACGTGGCGCAACTCAGGCGGTTCTACGCCTAGAGTCGAAATATAGTCCTTGTAAAACTTCAATGTACTGAAACGCCCGCGAGTTTTCAGACGCACTCTTTTCCTTTTTCGGGGCACCGAGTGGGGCCGGAGAAGGTTTTTAATGAGGCGGGCTCGCGGTGCTGCAATATAATAAAGATAGTGGCTATATCACCTTTTTCTTTGTCAACGCGACCAAAGTTATCGCTCCGACGAATTTCAATATAGTTCATCAACAAAAGAAGAAAAAAATCTTGCCTTGGTATTCAAATACCTCGTGAGTCAATAAAAATACAAAATAGTACTCGGTAAAAGCTCGGGGGCTCATATTTGCCTTCAATATATAAATGCCTTGGTCCACAACCTCGCAAGTATACAAATATAGTAAAAAGTCACCGAAACACTCGGGGGCTAGGCAAACATAGAAATATAATGGTTGCTTTACAATATAGTCATGGACTACAAAGAAGAAATTTCTACAAGAAGCAAATAACTAGTCTTGATTCAGTATGTCATCAAGAGTAACTCTGTTCTCTTCAGGAGCAGCACCAAGAAAGTCGGCATAATGGCCATCGGCAAAAAAGTCGGCATCCATCCGAAGAAGGTCCTCAATCATTTCTTCGGCTATAGGTGTAACCTTCGTGTTAATCCTATCAACACCAACTCTCCGGCGTTTTACCTTTTGATGAACCCTCTCGACAACTTGGGCAAGGTCAAGCTTTGAGTGACAGATCCGGAGCATGATAAGAGCAAATCCGGCACCAGCTACCGGTTGTGCTTTGACAAAATCGTGGATACTGCGAGCATCCTTGAACCTTTCCATCAATTCGGGAAGAGTTTTTGGTGGGACATTCCGAGGAAACATGGAGTTGTAAACCATAGATAAGGTTTTGGTACGAAGTGAAGGAAATCACGGGTTTGAGAGGTACGATCCTGAAATCTGGTAATTTGGCGGGTCCTCTCCGGAGTGGCCCAAAACAAAGAACCATGGTCCAAGGAAAGATTGACAAGGAGGTTTGTCCTAGTGTTTACCCTCTCTTCCTCGGCAGCAGCATCAATAAAGGCACCTATCAACACAACGAAGGGACAACCTTTAGGAGACAATAGCATGAAGATGAAAGATATCACAAGACGAGACAAACATACCCGACATATCTGCACTGGCCTCATTCATTAACTCGAGCATGAAATTTTCTCGAGTGACCGCTTTTTCAGCTTCAGAAACAGCAATCTCCTTAGCAGCCACAGCCTCGCGGGCTTGCTGAAGGGCAACTTTTTCGGCTTCAGATGATTTACGAGACTGCTCCATCATCGCAAGTGTTTGCTTTTTCGCATACTGAAGTTGTTGTCGAAGATCATTCAATTCTTGCGACAAGGTATCATCGACAGGTGCAGTATCAATAAATGCTTCTCTCGCGCGGGAAGAAGGCGAAGCATTGGAAGGAGTAGGAATTGGAGTATAGTTATCAAATATCAACTGAAATTTAAAACAGAACAACATTAAAAAACAGGCAAAGATAGAGTTCTTCATTAATCTCTCGAGAATAATTACAAGGGCACTACCGTGGAGCTAGGGAAATACGTGTCGCCAAAAGACTACTTTGGCGACAAGAGCAAAAGAAGCAAAAGAAAAACAGAGGCATGCAACTAGACCTCCGGCCTTGACGAACTAGGAGTCGACGTTGGCTGGATCCCGAGATACGCCAAGATTTTCTTCGTATTGGGCTTGGCCGCCTTCATCGGTGACTTCCACCTCGACTCGTTCTATCGGATCGGTGTCGCCAACCTTCGTCCGGTCGAGAGTCCGCTGACCGTCGAGCAACCGGAGCAACGGTATTTTCAACGGCTACCTTCATGTTCTCATGGCGCAGCTTCAGCCCAAGATCTTCCGATGTATTGAACATCTTGGCGAGGTCAAGGAAAGTCGAAGGTTCCTCTTTCTTCGGGAAGAAGTAGGGGAACAACGCCGACAAAGCCCCACCGGCATTGGCCACGCCTTCACGAATTTCGCGTCCATGGGACTCTAGAAGAGAAAGTGCGTCAAGAAGAGGGTCATTGACGAGGCTTTTCCAGGTCAAAATCTTGGTTGGTTTGAGCTGCCACACAAGAAAGAACATTAGTCAAAAACCAAGAAACAAGAAGTACAAACAAAATAGAAGGGACAAGTGATATTACTCGGTGTACGTCGACTTTGCGAATTCGGACGCTTGATGATCCCTTGTTCTCGTGCAACCTGTGCAGATTTTTGCTCGTGCAAGGCAGATTCAGCATCTTTGAGCCTTTGCTGCAATTCTTCGACACTAGCAGCCTTTGCTTTGGCATCATCAGCTTCAGCTCTGGCTTCGCTAGCAGCAAGCTCAGCTTTCTTGCGAGCCGTTTCACTTTTCTCAAGATTCCGAGAAAGTATCTCGGCACGTTGGTTAGCTTCCGCAAGTTTTTCTGTTGAGAAAGGAAAAGGAAGAGAAGAAAGATCAAAAATAGCGACAAGCGAGCAGCGAGTAAAAAACCAAGGAAAAACAGCAAGTATAAAAGTCGTCACCTTCGGCTCTGCTGGCATACTCGCGGTACCCAATAAATTGGGACCCAATGCGGATAAGATCCTTGATCATAGGCTGTCAAAGAAGAAGGAAAGAAGGGGAAAAATTTCGGCATTACACAAAGTAAAGGTCCACAAAAGCAAAATAGAGGAAATATAGATCTCGATAAACTTACATCATCCAAGAGCTGCGAGGAAGAACTGCCCAATTGAGGAGGAGGCTCAACGATCATTTCAACCCTTGCCCTTTTTGGCGAAGGGACAAGGGGGCTCGATGGTGGAGTAGTAGTGACGACGTTTTGTTGGGGAGGCGATGTTTCATCTCCTTCAACTAACGTGTCCGAAACAAGCACGATACGTGACGTGTCTGGTCCGAGGAGCTACGTCAGTAACTGGTACTTCTTCCTCATCACTAGTAAAAAAAAATCGACAGTACAAAAAGCAAGACAGAGTTAAATCTTTCGAGTACATCAAAAAGAGGAGGAGAGATAAAATTGACTTACGAGCTGATGAGGGACTCAAAATAAGGATCATAAGCTGCCTTCGGATCAGAAGGAACAACTTCTTCGAGCCTTAGAAATGCCGGAATCCTCGACTTCAGTCCTTTTCCTTTTGTTCTTCGGAGAAACGAGCAGGAGGAAGGGATTCGGTCGATTCACTAGCTTCGGACTCAACCTCTCTCTCATGAGAAGCCGCAGATTTGTGAGAACCCGCGACTTCACTTTCGGGGACGAGAAGAGCCTTGAGTATCGTCGGCAACGACGGTCATTTCTTCGACTTCTCCACCCTCAGGAAGAGGAGGAAGGGAAGTTATACTAGGATGGTCCTGAAAAAATAAGAAACCAAAGAAAACGTAAAGAGATGACAATACAATGAGATGCAGGGAAAAAAAGGCGCAACAAGATAAAAACGCGGAAAGACAAAATACCTTGGGGAGTGGATTGGTGGAGCTGTATGGTTCCACGCGACAAGAAGAAGGAACTGGATCTTTGCCCAGGCGAGAAAGTCTTCGAACCAACTTCTCCAAGTCCTTGGTGGAAAGGTTACCGGAGATTCCGTTGGCGTCATTTTCACCGGAGTACGTCCAAAGGGGATTTTTGCGAGCCCGAAGAGGCTGCACTCTAATCCTAAGGAAGTAAGCGAGTGATTTGAACACCAGATAGCTCCTCGCCTCGAGTATTTTGAAGCTGGCGAATGCGAGACATGAGCGCCTCTGTCGCCTTTTTCTCTTCCTCAGAAGCTTCGGCATCCCAGGAGCGACGGCGTTGAATTTTGGCACTCCCGTCGAAGGGAATTATGTTGTGCTCAACGGAGTTGGCGCTTTCTTCGTGAATGTAAAGCCACTTCTTGCGCCATCCTTGGACAGAATCAGGAAACTTGACGTCGAAATAATCGACATCGGTACGAATACGAGATAACAACGCCACCTATGTTATAAGTGACGTTGTGGGAGCCATTGCGGCGGAGGCGAGAAGATGCGTTTCCAAAGAGCCCAATTAGGAGCGACTCCAAGAAAGCATTCGCAAAGGGTGATAAAAATAGAAATGTGAAGGATGGAATTGGGGGTCGGATGATGCGGTTGAATCCCATAGACAAAGAGAAGACCGCGGAGGAAATCATGGATTGGGGTAGAGAGGCCGCGGATAAGATGATCAACGAAACTAACCCGATACTCCATTGGAGGCTTGGGATAGCTTTCTTCACTGGAAAGCGGATGGCGCCTTCCTTCTTCATCAGGCCAAGCCTTTTCATCGAGGTTGGCGTCTTGGTTGGAGATCTTGGATCTCTCCCACTCAAGATCTTCGGCGGCCATCGAGGACTGCGGAGTGCTGTGGCGGGTCAAACGCGCACGCGGCGGCATCCACGGAAGCGGATTGAGCAATGTATGCGAGAGCGGGAAATCGGCGAAGATTGGGCGCGAGAGGAAGATTTGCGAAGAGGAACAGGTGAGCGGCGCAAGCGAGGGGATGAACGGAGGTTGAAGACAGGTTTATATAAGAATTGGGTGAAGCAGTGTACCGTTGGATGAGGAAATCGTGTGGTGAGAATTGATTTTCTGGTTACAAGGGCAAAAAAGTATTTTTACTGGGAATAGGCGTTACCGCACGAGCACCAGAAAAAGCGGAGGGCGTGTGTCCCCCACTTGCACGACGTGTCAACATGGTGGGAACGATGGACCCACAAAGCAGAAAAATATCGACCAGTGATAGAGTTGAAGAAAATTTGACAAGGGAAAATATGTCGACAAGAGAAAGGAGAATGGCGACAGGATAAGTTATTTGAATGCATCGGGAGCCTTTGGTCGGAAACAAGTTTTTGCCCAAATGCTCGGGGGCTACTTCGAAAAAGAAAACTTTCGACAATGGCAAATATAGAAAATGTTGAGCCTACGAGTCAAGCACAAGTTCTTGGCTGTAGCCTCGAGGCTACTCCCATCGGAGCGCTGTTCGCGCACCCGATAAAAAAAAAAAAAAAAAAAAAAGAGAGAAGAAGAAGGAGGAAAGAATATCAAGAGATAATGGCAATATAGTGACAAGGTGGACTAAAATGTTGAGCCTACAACCAAGCACAAGTTCTTGGCTGTAGCCTCGGGGGCTACTCCCATCGGGAACGCTGTTCGCGTGCCCGATGAAATTAACAAAGGAAAAATAGAACAAGCAAGATAGTATATTTCGAGTTATCATTAACTCTCCATATACTCCCATCGGGAAAGCAATATAAGTCATATTTGACTCAATAAAATGTGCCATTCCAACAGCCGGAAAAGCACTCGACAATATATTCTCAGAACGCCGAAGTTGCGATCAATTTCTGAATGCCGCAAAATTGCGAAGGTAAGACCCCAGACCTATTCTGCGGGGCGTGGCATCGCCGAAGACTGCGCTACGCTACTTTTATCCGTATCAACGGATACGAAGAAAAATCCTAACGGACGCGTTAGGTACTCGATAAATTTAACTCGGGACTCGACGGAATGGTAAGACCTTAAGCGGCGCCTGTCGAAGTTTACACCGAGTATCCCGAAATCATGTCCGGGGACGTGATTTTGAAGTAGGTTTTTGCGGATTGCCACTAGAGCGGTTAACTAGTACCCGATCCGTCAGATGAACTAGCCCCAACTACCAATATCCCTGTACAATATAGAATTTTATGAGAAAAAGTATAAAAGTTAAAAGCTTTCGAATAAAAATAGACAGTGGAGATTTTCCCTGATTCTATGATTCAAGCAAAATCTCGGGGGCTACTGACATAGGCATCCCAAATGGGCCTGCCTAATATAGTACCCGGGGTTTATTGAAGGCCCACTACCCGAAGAATAAGAAGACTCGACGAGTCCAAGATGTATTTAAGGAAAAGATAGAGTTGTAATAGGAAGTGTTATTTGTAAATCTGGCGGGATGAGTTAGAAACCGTCCCGGACTCTGTAATCCTTGTATAGCACGAATCCCTCGGCTCCACCTATATAAAGGGGGGGGTCGAGGGACGAGAGGATCATCGAATCATTGTCTGCAAACCCTAGTTTTCATATTCGTCGAGTACTTTTCGGCTGAAACCTTCGAGATCTACTTGCCCTCTACTTCTAACTAAACCCTAGCCTATAATCCGTAGGCATTGACAAGTTAATCCCTTGTCAGAGGGGCCACGGGGCCCCCTCCCCATAGGCTGGCGCGGCCAGGGGGCCACCCATGCCGCCATATTGTGTGGGCCCCCTGCTGCCCGCCTCCGACTCTCCTTCGGTGTTCTGGAACCTTCCGGGGAAAATAAGATATTTGGTCTTTGTTTCATCGAATTCCAAGAATATTGCCCGAACAGCCTTTCTGGAACCAAAAACAGCAGAAAACAGGAACTGGCACTTCGGCATCTTGTTAATAGGTTAGTTCCAGAAAATGCATGAAATCATTATAAAGTGCGAGCAAAACATGTAGGTATTATCATAAAACTAGCATGGAACATCAGAAATTATAGATACGTTGGAGACGTATCACACCGGTTGCGGGACAATTAGGAGGTAATCATGCGGTGCCTCCACCAAGTGATTACACCATAAATGTCCCAATACCCATGCCTCATATTTTGTCTCATGGTTCACCACCTTTACTTGAATCCAATAGCTTTGAAAATTGGCAATTCTTGATGAGGTCTCATGTGCGCAGCGCGTCCACCGAGCTTTGGCGCATCATCGAGGAGGGATATTCACCACGAGACCCGAAGTACTTGACTAGAAGAGAAGTGGTGGATGACCAACTCAACGCCACCGCCATCAACATGATTCACATGGCCGTCACGCCCAAGGATCGCGCCCATATCCGCTCTCTCAAGACCGCCAAGGAAGCGTGGGATAAACTCGACAAGCTCTTCCTCGGAAATGAGAGCATCCAAAGCTCTCATTTTGATGAAGTGAACAACATGGCCGACAACTTCGTCATGATTGAAGGAGAATCTCCCGAGGAGATGTATCGGCGCCTCATTGCTCTCGCCGTACAAATTCAAGATCTTGGAGCAACTTTTGTGGATGAACATTGGATCAAAATAAAGTTCTACAACGCTCTCCTCCCTTATGAGGAAGTAAAGTTGACGGCCATCCGCCAAAATGCCTCCTTCCGTGCTATGACATCCGATGAAGTCCTTAGTGAAGTCATCGCTTTGGATATCTCTAAGAAGAATGCGGAGGACCTTGTTGCTCGGGCTCACAACACTCGCAAGCCCAACCTTGCATTGAAGATAAGGGAGCGTGAAGCAAGTGAGAGTGATGAGGATCCCATGGAGTGGAGTCCGAATGATCTCAAGGCAAACTACCATGAGCACATGGCTCTCGCCGCAAAGAGTTTTTGGGATGGAAACAAGACACGAAGCTCAAGACCGAGAAGATACTCACCTCGTGACTCTCCAAGAAATTTCTCCAAGAGCCCAAGGGAGGGGCAAAGGGGGAGAACATGCTACAATTGCGGCGACAAAAGTCACTTCATCGCGGATTGTGTCTATGAGAGAAGGGAAGACAATGGTGGAAGGCTCGTCTGCAAGGACAAGTTCAAGTCCCTCTCCAAAGGATTCTCCAAGTTCTCCTCCAAGCCTGGTGACGCCAAGGCCTCCTTCACCAAGAAGCCAAGAGCCTTTATCATCCGTGAAGAGTATTCCTCCGATGATGGTGAGGAGCATGAAGACAAGAGCTCAAGCAAGGAAGAAGAGGGAGTGGCCACCATCGCCATTTCCACTCCCTCTATCTCCCTCTTTAACTCTCCTAATGAGAACCACGTCACCAACAACTCTCGTTGCCTCATGGCGAAGGTATCTTCGGAGGTAGAATCTTCTTCCAAACTTACATCTCCCTCTAATGCTATATCTATTGATGATGCCACTAGTCTCACCATTAAGCGTGAGATTGTGGGTTTGGATGCTTTTCTCACTAACATGCAAGGGGATACCAAGATCCATGTTGGGGCCCTCTTGGCTCAGCTTGGTGCGGCACAAGACCTCATAGAAGAGAAGGAGAGGCTTGAGAGGGAGGCGGCAAATGAGATTGCCTCTCTCAATCAAGCACTTGAGGAGGAGCAAAATTTGCGCATGTCTCTTGAAGCTAGTGTCATTGCCCTCGAAGACTCCAACAACGCTCTCATCTCCCAACTCACCAAGGACCGAGATCATGCTCTTGGTTTGGTGGGTGAGCTTAAGAAGAAGAAGCTTCTTCTTGAGGATGACCACAAATCACTCCTTGAGGAAGTTGCTACTCTCACCAAGGATTTCAAATCCTTGGAGAGTAAGTATGTGACTCTCTCCGAGATGAGTGATCATCCTCAAGAGGAATCTTGCAAGGAGAAAGGATATGAAGACACCAAATCTTTGTGCGACGAGCTTGTTGACCAAGTTGCTTCTTTGAAGAGGCATAATGCATTGCTCTTGGAGGTCAATCCCCTTCAAGAAGAAGCTTTGGATGAGTATTACCGCTTGAGCAAGGAGAAGACATCATGTTGCAACCATGAAGAAGAGATTGACACTCTTGAGAAGACCAAGGCCAAGCTCTTGGAGTTAAATGGCAAGCAAGAAGAGTCCTTGATGGAATGCCTCCGCATGAGCAAAGAAAAGGCCACTTGTTGTGATCATGAAGATGAGATTGCCTCTTTGAAGAGGAGCAAGGCCAAGCTCATGGAGATCAATTCCATGCAAGAAGAATCCTTGAAGGATTACTTTCCTTTGAGCAAGGACCATATGCATGTTGCAATCATGAAGGTGACGTTGCCGCTTTGGAGAGCCACAAGCGCCTACTCACAAAGATGAACTCTCTCCAAGAAGAAGCTTTGAAGGAACATTTCCGGGTGAACAAGGAGAAGGAGGTATAAGTGTTTGATATCACTCACCCTCATCCAGAACATGAAGACAAAGTTAATCGCTTGAAGGCCAAAATTGATAGACTCCAAATCCAAGCCCGGTACATGGAAGGAGTCATTGATGCTAAGGAAGGAGCCAATGAGGGCTCATGCAAAGAAGGAGGAGTGTCTATCAAGCCCAAGACAAAGAGAAGAAGAAGGACCAAGAAGAAGAAGAACAACGATGACATGAGCACCATCCATGAGGGTGGTGAATCTAACCCAAGAAGGGGTGAAGCCCCCGATCCAACCACAAGGGGCTACGCCGGTCCTAACAACCCTTCTCATGTTCTTTTTGTTGATTACTATGGACATATTCATGCTCGCTTTATTGGTCCTTATGAGGACAATGTTGATTGGACTATTTGGGTTCCCAAACCCCTTGTTACTAACATGATAGGACCCACTGAAAAATGGGTACCTAAATCCAAGACTTGATTCCTTGTAGGACTATGCTTCCGGTGGCGCTAAATGGGTGGTTGATAGTGGAGCCACAAGTCATATGACCGGAAGCAAGGAAATTGTTGTCGACCTCGAGCCATCTCATTCTACCGTTTCATATGGAGACAACACAAGCTCAAAGGTATTGGGTCTTGGCAAGGTGGTGGTAACACCCGACATTTCACTTGTGAATGTCCTCCTTCTCGAGACCGTTGGTTACAATTTACTTTCCGTTCATCAAATTGCACGCATGGGTCTTTGTACCTTTTTCGATGAACATATGGTGGTCCTCTTGTGGAGCAAGACACTCCGTGTAGCCTTTGTTGGATATGTGGAGAACGGATTGTATGTTGTTGATTTCTCCGGAAAGACAACATCATCCGCTCTCTGCCTATTTGCTAAAGGTGACAAGGGTTGGTTATGGCATCGCCGACTAGCCCATGTCAACATGAGGACTTTGCAAAGTCTCCACAACGGAGGCCACATCGTCGGACTAAAAGACGATGTCTCTTTTTGCAAGGATCGTGTTAGTAGGGCTTGCGTTCAAGGAAAAATGCATGGAGCTCCTCACAAGGCCATGACAACCATATCTACCACAAGGTGCTTGGAGCTCCTACATGTTGATCTCTTTGGACCGCCATCTCATGAAAGTCTTGGAGGAAAGAAGTATTGCCTTGTCATCGTTGATGACTATTCACGCTATTGTTGGGTATTCTTCTTCAAGCACAAGAGTGAGACTCAACGGACCATGATGGAGTTTGCTAACCAAGTTCAACGCAAGTATAACACCACGATCCTCGCTATAAGGAGCGACAATGGAACGAAGTTCAAGAACTACACCTTGGATGACTTCCTCGGCGAAGAAGGAATCCAACATCAATACTCCTCGCCATACACTCCCCAACAAAATGGGGTCGCCGAAAGGAAGAATCGAACCTTGATTGAAGCCGCTCGAACAATGATGATGGAGTACAAGTCTAAGTATAATTTTTGGGCGGAAGCTATCTCAACCGCTTGCCATGCTACTAACCGCCTCTACTTCCGCAAGGGTTTGGAGAAGACACCATATGAGATCCTTACCAGTAACAAGCCTAATGTGTCATACTTCAAGGTCTTCGGATGCAATTATGTGCTAGTCAAGGACACACGTCTATCCAAGTTTGATTCAAGAGCTCAAGAAGGAATCTTTGTTGGCTATGCAACGGATTCTCACGCCTATAGAGTCTTCAACAAGTCAAATGGGCGAGTTGTAGAATCTTGTGATGTGACATTCGATGAAGATGATAGATCTTTGGAGGAGCGAAGTGCTTCTTGTGAGAAAGGAGATGCAATTCTCCCGGATGCCGTAGGAAGGATGGGTGTTGGCATTCGCCGACCTTAAGAGCTACCTTCTATGTGTACCGGGGAAGGACCAAGTTCCACTCATGTGGAGCCATCTACACCACAAGGCCAAGCTTCTTCCATTGAGCAACCAAATACAAGCCAACCACTACCTCAACCCCAAGTTCGACATCAACAACCAAGTGCAAGTCAACCACTACTACAACCTCAAGTTCAACATCAACAACCGCAAGCTCATCTACCACAACAACAACAATCGACACCAAGTGATCAAGGCCAAGCTTCAAGTTCTTCACCAAGTGATTCGGGGACAATCCTTCCGGATACTACCATTCCCAATACCTCTGAGTCAAGGCGAGGACCAAAACAATGATGATGATGATGATGTTCTCAACAACAACGATGAAAGTCAAGGCGAGGACCAAAACCATGATGAAGATCAAGAGGCCTCACAAGAACCTATTCCTATGGCCGATACTCGCCGTGAAGATACTACTACAAGACATTTGCATCTCAAGTATCATTCCTTGCAAAATGTCATTGGAGATTTGGAGAGCAAAGTCACTACCCGTAGGCAACTAGCAAACTTTTGTGAGCACCACGCCTTTGTCTCTATGGTGGAACCACTTAAGTTCAACGATGCACTTGGAGATCCGGATTGGTTGATTGCAATGCAAGAGGAACTCAACAACTTCAAGAGGAATGATGTGTGGACTCTCATGAAGCGACCCGATCATTGGCGCAATGTTATCGGCACAAAATGGGTCTTCAAGAACAAGCAAGATGAACACGGCATCGTCATCCGCAACAAAGCAAGGTTGGTGGCACAAGGCTATTCTCAAGTTGAAGGCGTGGACTTTGGCGAAACCTTTGCACCCGTTGGAAGGCTCGAGTCCATCCGTATCCTTTTTGCCTTTGCCGCTCACCATGGTTTCAAGCTACAACAAATGGATGTCAAGAGTGCTTTTCTTAATGGTCCTTTACATGAGGAGGTATATGTGAAGCAACCCCCAGGGTTCGAGGACCCCCATTTCCCGGACCATGTCTTCAAGCTCAAAAAGGCCCTATATGGTCTCAAACAAGCTCGTAGAGCTTGGTATGAGCATCTAAAGGAGTTGCTTGAAGACCATGGTTTCGAAGTGGGGAAAATCGATCCCACTCTTTTTACTAAGAAAGTCATTGGGGAGCTCTTCATATGCCAACTTTATGTAGATGACATCATATTTGGTTCAACTAACACAAAGTTTAATGATGAGTTTGCAAAGTTGATGACTAATAGGTTCGAGATGTCAATGATGGGGGGACTCAAGTACTTCCTCGGGTTCGAGATCAAGAAAATGCAACAAGGCACCTTCATCAATCAAGCGAAGTATCTTCAAGACATGCTCAAGCGCTTCGATATGAAGGGAGCCAACGGGATAGGAACTCCTACGCACCTAAAGTGTCAACTCACCCTTGACGAGACGGGCAAGGCGGTGGACCCCAAGCTCTACCGTTCGATGATAGGTTCGCTTCTTTACCTTTGTGCTTCTCGTCCGGACATCATGTTAAGCGTTGGTATGTGTGCACGGTTTCAAGCGAATATGAAGGAAAGCCATATCATGGCGGTGAAGAGGATCTTCCGATATTTAGTTCATACCCCAAACTTCGGTCTATGGTATCCAAGGGACACAGACTTCTTGTTGGTTGGCTTCACCGATTCGGATTGGGTGGGATACAAGGTTGATAGAAAGTCTACATCCGGCGCTTGTCACTTCCTTGGGAAATCTTGGTGTGTTGGTCCTCTAAGAAGCAAAATTGTGTCTCCGTCTCCACCGCGGAAGCCAAGTATGTTGCCGCGGCGAGTAGTTGTGCACAAATCTTATGGATGAGGCAAACCTTGCGGGACTATGGACTTGAGTATAGCAAGGTCCCTCTATTGTGTGATAATGAGAGCGCCATCAAGATCGCCTACAATCCGATACTCCATGGCAAGACGAAGCACATTGAGATAAGGAATCACTTCATCCGGGATCACATTGCTCGAGGAGATATTGTCCTATCCTTCATTGGCTCCAAGGAGCAATTGGCGGACATCTTCAAAAAGCCCTTGGATGAGAAGCGTTTCATTGAGTTGAGGCATGAGCTAAATATCATTGATCCGTCGAACTTCGCTTGACCGTCGTGCGCACATACCAATCTTTAGCTATATGTCTAGATGAAAAGCACGCATGAACATAGGTGGAGTGCGGTTTAAACTTATTGAGCTATCCCTCCCCCCATAATGCATAAAGAAAACCAAAACATATGATATTTGTCAAATAAGTGACTAATGAGCTTCATGTTGAGTTGTAGCCGTGAGTCCTAGATACATCTAGGCGACCTCACACTACTATACTCTTACACGGTGGCTTCGTCCACCAACCTCCTCCTTTAGGAGTTTTTGGTTCTTCTTGTTTCTACTTGACTTTCTTTTGTTTTTCTTATTTTGCCTTTGGTTCTTTTCTCCATGTTCCTTGTGAAAGTCACATCCAAGCTTTGTTTTTCCTTGTTGGTTTTTGCGAGCTTGGTTGTGTATTTCCTTACCTTCCTTATTAGTATGCTTCTTCTCCTTTTTGGTGTTCCAATGCCAAAGGGGGAGAAGTTATCTAACTAGGACGGGTTTTTGGCATGGGGACGTGTTGGCTACGTCTATTCTATGGAGGCTCGTTATGAGAGTTTGAGAATACTCAAGATAAAGGTATGCCAACTTCACCCAAAGCTCTTTGCATGACCTTGTGTTGCCTCCATAGTATGCATATGCTATATGAACATGTCAAGTATTCTAGTTGCATATGTGCATGATTTGTAAAATCTAGGGGGAGTTATGCCTCTAGGATGTGTGTATATGTATTCAAATGCATATTCTAGTTATGCACACGTCTAGGGGAGTTCCGTTTAGCTTTTGCAAATCTAAGAACCTCATCATAATATCTTATGCTATTGCCAATTCTTGTGTTGTCATCAAACACCAAAAAGGGGGAGATTGAAAGAGCAAAGTCTATACTCCATGTTTTGTGTGTTTGATAACAACACTTGAATGAATCTCACCGTGTACAAAGATTGTCTTTGATAGATTTACAAGTGCACGGTGACCTCGCTAGACACGTCATGATCGGAGGACTGAAGCGTAGCTTATAGGTTTTCTGGTTTTGTGTGTGTATCGCGAGGTAACATGGTTGGAGAGGAAAAGAGGAGAAATCAGTTTCTGCCAAAGCGGTACTACCAGTACTAGTAGCGGTAGTACCGCTACCCTACTGGTACCGCTCTGCAGTACCGCTCTGGAGGTTTAACACTGAAAAGTCCCACAGAACAAGTTACGGTACCTCTACGGTACCTTGAGCGGTAGTACCGCTTGAGAGCGGTAGTACCGCCTCGGTACCGCTTAAGTACCGTAAAAAAAGTTACGACATTACCTCCGTGGTACCGCTTAGGTACCGCTTGGGATCCAGTACTCCCAGAGGCCATTGCGGTACCTCAAGCGGTACCGCAAGCGGTAGTACCGCTGTGTGTCTACGTGGATAAGTTCTGTGGGGGATTTCGAATCCAGAGTGGTAGTACCGCTTACCAGAGCGGTAGTACCGCTTACCAAAGCAGTAGTAACTCTTAGGCGGAAACTGAACATAACGGTTGGATTTCGGGGGGCCCTATATAAAGGGCCCTTCTTCTCCAGCTCGCCTCATCTCTTCTCTCTCTCTCTCTCCTCCATTGTTACTGAGCTTAATCCTTGAGGATCTCCCCAACCATCCAACCAATCTTGCCCAAATTTTGAGGAGTGGTGGAGGAGGCCCCGATCTATAGTTCTACCAAGAGAGATTTCACCAATTCGTGCTAGTCCTTAGTGGATCTTGGTGGTAGGGTTCCTATGGTGGGATCTTGGATGAAGTGCTCCTATGGAGGCTAGCTTGGAATTGTGCTAGCCCCATAGGGTGTTGGGAGCCTCCTAGTGTTGTGGAGCTCGCCCCAACCTTGTGAAGGAACCACCGCCTCGACCGGTGCCTTAGTGGAGAAAAGGGAGTCCCTTTGTGGAGCTCTCTTGAGGAACAAGGTGAGGCCTTCCTTCGTGGTATGGCCGCCTAGCCTCTTGTGTGAGGCTAGCACCTCCTCAACGCAGATGTACTCCCTTTTGTGGGAGAAACTGCGGGAAACAAATCCTCGCCTCGTCTTCGTGCCCTCTGGTTGTTCTGATCCTCATCTTTATTATTGTTGCTTGGTTCCTTTGCTTGTTGCACTAGCCTAGGATCATACTAGGAACATCCCCACCACTAAAGCTATCACCTTTACTTCTGTTGCACCAAAAAACTGAAAAAGACTAAAAATTGAGTAGCGCCCATTCACCCCCCCTCTTGTTCGCTATGGTCCATTCAGATAGCGTTTCGGCTGCGGCAGTGCCTAGGCGTGTGCGTTGTCTCCTAACTACGCGATCCGCGTTTGGTGTCTCCGGTGGCAACCTTGGCCAGCCTGGGATGGTCGCCGGCATGGGGGCCCGGGCGGATTAAAGGCAGCGGTCCTAGGGTCTCTTTTTGGCAAAGATGAAGACCTACTTGAGGCCTTCCCTTCTCGATCTGGCCAGAGTGTTGAGTTCCGGAAGGCGCCGCCAACGAATGTAACAATGCTTCTTTTATCTGGAGTTTGCTGGATATGTGGTATTCAGTCGTGCGCACCCATGGTTTTATTCCGACCATTTGGTTCTGGAGGGAGTTGCGCGAAGCTCTTTTCTTTGTTGACATCAAGTGACATTTGGTCCATGGTGAAGTTAGAAGAAGAGAATATCATGAAGGACGAATTGAAGGACTGGCTAAGGGAGGTTGAAGTCTCTGCGCTATTCGGGACTTGCTTGGTGTTCCGGCCTTCGCAGCGGTGGTATGAAAGTGGGGGCGACAACACATGTGAAGTTCCTAGTCTTACTTTTCAGGGTGAAAACCCAAGGTCTAGCCTTAACTGGTTGTGTCTAGCAATGACCTTGTTGAAGACATTGTTTCGCGAGCGGGGACTATCTTCAGGGTGAAAACCTAAGATCTTTTATTGAACGACGGCGATGGTGCACTGTTTCCTTCTTAGAGGCGTCGCTTTTGGAGAGTCTGAATTTCAAGTGTTGTCTTGGTGGTGGATGTATTGTTGTTGCTAAGGCTGGGATATTGTAGCGGGACTTTTATTTCTTAGTTTTCTTTTTCTCTTTTTTTAGTTATGTGCTTCCATGTCATTAGGGTATTGCGTTGTTGCAGAGGCTGGGTGTAATTGGTATCTTTTGATATTAATGTATTCCCTTTATCGAAAAAAAGTAATATCACAGAGAATTTGTGTTTCAGCAGGTGAGTTGAAAGGAACGCAAGAGTTCCCGCCTTATGCATACTAGCATGAAAGGGCGCGGCTATGTTGGTCATAATAATTTAAGGGCATACTTAAACTGATAAATATTTTCTTATTTAAATAGTGCATTTTAAGATGATTGATAATTAAATCTAAGACATCACACAGTAAAATTATATGCATAAAAAGTTAACCTTGAGGATCAAGTAAATGGGATACCCACAGATAGGGCATAGAGAAAGACGATGAACAAGTAAACTACAACATTAGACTTGCCACTTTTGCCAATACACGGTACACAATGTTCTAACTCTATCCACGAACTCTATTTTAGCCACTCTCGAGTCTTCTCCGTCAGATGATATGCCTACAATCTTGGTGTCATTTGTGTAAAGCTAATATGATTTCTTTGGCTCCCACTCTATTGCTGAGGAAGATGCGATGTCTCGGCAGTCCTGGCAGGTTTGTCTTTCTGGGCGAGGATCTTGTCAAGGAGTGATCTGTTGGCGGAACAGACTTGCCGATGATGCTCTTCTTCAGCTTGATCTGTGGGACGCTGTTTGGCGAGAAGTGGTTAGAGGAGTGATATGTTATTGGTATGCCATGTACGTATGACGTAAGACAAAAAATCATATCATCTTAACATTTAGTAGGCACAAAGAGGTTTTAGACAACTTCCAAGTTATGGGTCTGTTTGGATTTGAGTCAAAGCTGGCCTTAACAAATAAAATTGGCCTTAACAACTTCCAAGTTATAGGTCTGTTTGGCCAAAGTTTTGGCTGCCCCCAGCTCCCCCTTTGTTGAAGTGTACCTTTTGGCCAATTTGTGGGCAACTCTAGGGCAGCCAATTCCTTCGCCAAATAATGATATCGATGGTTATAAAGGATACATGCCAGTGTTGTTAAGCAATGGCAAATCAGTAGCGGTAATAAGCAAACTTCGTTACATAGCTCATAGAACTGCATTAAATAAGCAGTCAATATGAAAGTAGTAGCATGTGCGAAATAAGGGAGGTGGCTAGAGTAATTAGGTGTTCATAGACAACATTCAAATATACATGCTATAGTGGTAGGGAGGCAGATAGCATTTGACATATCATTTGCGGGGACCGGCATCCATAAAATACATATCTTGATATCTAGGTACTTGATCAGTTTTACACTTGGGCTAACATTTGCAATGGTTTGGCACAGTGGCAGGCCACCCCAACTATATGTGCGTTTCAGAAGCAACCATCAAGATAATGAACAGGTAAGCTTGCAGCTCCTGTGTTGTTATCACATAAAATTTCACCATATGGCACTCCTACGAAGCAGGGATATGATCTGGGATGTCCGATCTCATCAGCTCGAAATATATCCTGAAACTGATGGAAAGACATTAACTAACTGAGTGCATAGCATATACATATTGAAATACACATATATGAATAATTTACATGGGAACGTAGAATGCATGCAACATCTCTAGCTAGCAAATATGTACTCAAACAAAACATTATAAACGTCCCAAGTTCAGAGTACAAATTATGTCTGCCTTGTAGAGCTAGATTTGAACATAAACCACCCATAAATCCACATGCCAACCGTTGCCATAAGAAAAAGGCTTCAGCGCAAACCACAAATATACACTAAAACCACAAATAGACAACAAAATATGATATGTACCACCTAATCTCATTGGCGTGAAATGTAACCTAAAATCAAAAATATCATAAAGCAAAGCACTCAGTAATCAGTAATCAGGTGGATATACTGGATGTACCAGCAGTGTTGGCATATGGTGTTTCATCTGAATAGTTGGTACACACGTTTCATCTATTGCAAGTCTCTTTAACCCCTTTCCTGATACATCTCAATAGAGATGCTACTTTCAAGAGTTAAGGTTAATCTTGCATGATTTAACTTTAGGTTTTGATAGGACCTTTATTCAGAAGAGATCAATTTGCTACAAAAATTTGTCCTTCAAATCTGTAGTTCAAAATCCAAAGAAATTGTGGAACAGAAAAACAGTTATGGCAAAGCAGAGCTATTTGTACATATTGAAATTGTAGATTGTCTGTGGTATATGCAGTAAACAATTATAGTGTGGCATGGGAGTTGCCTCTTGGAACTCTGCAAAGTATGTAATGTTAGTTGGACAATACATTGAAAACGTAAGAAGCAAAGAGCATGCATTGTCTAGTACGTCAACAACCAACAAATTTATTGCCAAATGAGAAATCAAAGCAAGAGAGATGGCAAATAACTACAAAACAATTGATTTGGCTTATTTCACATGCAATCCCATCTTTTTTACTGAAAAATGGGTAAAATGTAAGGAAACCCAACGGATAGTTTGTTGCACGAAACTCAAAGCTTATTAATTCTCAAAGAGATTATACTCTCTTGTGAACATAGTAAAAGAACCTAGCTCGGTTCCATGCTAGATGGACTACCCTGATGTAGAACCCATATCTTTAATGGTAGAAATATATCTCAATAATCTTTGTTAGTACATATAAATATATATTCATCGGTGGAAAATAAAAATCCTAAACAAATGGCACACTGAAGGTTACCATGACATAACGGCAAGCGAAGATGCAGTCCTGCCCAGGCAAAAGTAAAAGCACGCATAGCATGCTTGTTTCTAGGCATGCACATTAAGGTGTCCAAGCCACAAGATAAACATATAAATCTGACGCAAAAAGGTGTGCATTGCTTGCAACTACTCTATATTTCCTATTTCCTCTGCTTGATTGCATATTGTATGTTCAGGAAGGAATTATTACGCTCATATTTGATGGCAACAAGGTTTGACAAATGAGTAGACTTTTTTCTTTCTATCACCAGTATCCTAAATTGTGACAGTAGGAAAACTTGCTTGATACATACCTGCAGTAAATGTGTCTGTAGTCACATCAGTACCATCATTTCCACAGCCCTCATGAGATGATAGAGATTCAGAAACAACATGAGCGGACAGCTGAGTTCCATGCAACTTAGTGCTTTGGTTGATACAAAAAATTACAAATAATAGAACATGGGCGCAAAATATAGATCCAAGTAATTGGCTGGTTGATATAAGTTCTCCATGGTCACACAAACGGAGAAATAACCAACGCCTTCCAAGGAATCAAGAACAGAATTCAACTACTCGAGTCAAATGTAAGAGAACTAAGTTAAGAACCATAGTAACTTCTTAAGTCAAAAGCAAGAGAGGAATTACGTTAAGAACATACTTTAACTTCTGAAGTCAAAGGAAAGAGAAATATTAAGTTAAGAGGTGGTTCTTAACTAAAGAAGCTTCGGCAAACTGGAGAACTAAGAAACAGAAATAATTTCTTGCAGTATATAATCACATCAATTTCAGCTCCCCGATACTCTTCTGGATGGAGAAGAACTTGCAGCCGCATTTGAATAAGGAGATAATATGTGCATTTCAGTTCAATCCAATACATGGCCGATTTGATTTTCTGGTCACACATAAAGGAACCACATATATCAGATGAGGAACCCAAATCAAAGAACTGTTCGTTCAAAACTATGACACTGCAAAAAAATTCTCTTTACTCACATAAGTAGCAAGAAAGTATATATATACCCAAGACAGAAGAAAATGTAATTTCTCATTGGTACAATTTATAATGAACATTATCTGAAGAACATAACTTTGACATAGGGCATTTACAGTGGTAGAAAAGATAGCCTCCTTTTGTGACATCCGGATCATCTAGAGATGTAACAGTAATACTTATGGCAGTTGTAGCAATATTTCTCACACATACCGATGTGTACCCACAACAGCCATGTGTACACCGCAAAATTAAAAACTTTTAACCTATGGTCGTCTTTCTTGACCAGCAAAAAAAATAAATAATCTAGAGCTATAAATAAGCAGCCAAGTAGAACAGCAAACTGAGACAAACCTCTAGGAAAAGTACATGATACGTATCCAGTGTTTTCATGAATGCATCATCACCACTGCTCAAGGTTCTGAATGGGGAAACTGAAGGAATACTGCATACAATGTTAATTAAACGCATGGAGCAGAACCCCAAGTCATTAGACTTAACATCCCTAACAACACGTGAAGCCTCACCTGTTTGTGCATCTTCTAGCAGTGATTGAAGTTGTTCCATGACTGACGTTTCATTTAGATGCCTTTGGTCATTTGTACTTCCGTGCAACTCAAATGATGTTACCGCAGTTCATAAGGAGGCTGAGAATAGACCTTGGACTGCAAATAATTTCACTATCTTAGTCTGCATTTGAAACTTTACTTAAACCATTAAATCTGCTAGCCGGTCAAGAAGTAAGGCACTCACCTCATCACCTGGCAGCCCATCAGCTTGCAGCGCTGAGAACCAGCTAACCTTCATTCCTACAAACCAGATGCATACTCAGCCTGACAGATTAACGATGATGTTTTGCCACTTAACCCATAGCATAAACAAAATGAAAGATGGTTGTAGGACGGTTGGTTTTGCACCTGTGGGATACCGATGTATCGTGATGCTTGCATGAATGGAACCTCTGCCATGAGGTACAGATAATCCATCTCAGAACTCCTCTGATGCCGCTTATCGCCGGTAGGCAGAGCGTCGATCTCCTCGCGTCGATTCCCCTCTGATCCACCGACGTAACCACGATTTTGGCGAGCTCCAAAGTCCTCACATGCTGTTGCTCGTCGGTACAACACCGTCTCATTCCCCTCCAAAGACTCGCCACCGCCACGACGCTGTTCCGCTCATGTGCATGACTACCGGAGCAAACCTTAGTGGCCTTGGTCTCCCCCGCACCTCCTGTACTCCGAGCGGCCGCATGATCTCCAGCTACCTCACATAGCTCTCAGATGTGGTGCTGGTCGGATCGTGAGGCGCCGCTGTTGAGGCGGCCGTGGGGAACGATGGGGCGAGGCTGGTGGGCCGGGTAGGCCGCGAATGGGCATGGAGAGAGGCTGGTGGCCACTGTCGCCACTGCATCGATATCTCTTCATCTGAAATCTTCAAACTAAGAGAGAATAACCACAGAAGCCATCTGGAACAACAAAACAAAATAACACAGGAACATTAAAGGAATATGTAGATGCCAATTGAGAGATTATTAGCTGGAAATGGGTCTTGAAGGGCTCCAGTCAGATCTTGCACGCAGGATTTGGGAGCATATCTTGACCGGAAATTTCGCTATCAGACTTCCCACTTCAGGATTTGCAAAATTGTCATATGAGAGAGACACACAGAAGTGCTCCACCACATTCGCCTCTTACCACGCCCCCAGCAGTCACCCCACTCCACCTTAGAGATCCCACCACCACTACTGCCCTGCGTCTCCGTGGACGGAAGGGAAGCCTATCTCCCGCTCCCCTCTCCCTGCTTGCCGGCTCGCCTCCACGCCGACGGCGTCGCCGCCGCGCCAGCTGCCTACCAAGGTCGCGCCCCGCCCCGATGCCATGGCGTGGGCCGCCTGCTCATGGCGAATAGAAATGATGCGCCCCTCTCCCTTCTTGGCGGCCCTCCTCCGCGCCGACGGTGCCGCCGCCACCCCAAACGCCGCACGCAGATCGGCGCGCGCCCTGCCCCGATGCAATGGCAAGGCCACATGCTGATGGGGAATAGACAGAGCGCGCACGTAGGGGCACAGTGCGGTGGTAGGGAAACGGAAAAAGGAGGAGGAGCGTGCGACACCATGTGGCGGCGCTGGCTGTGGCCAGGGAGAGGAGCAGGGCACCATGGCAGCCATGGCTGTCCCTCTCGCACTCTTCTCTTTCATTTTCTCATTTTCGGACAGGGATCCAGTGCCTTGACGTTCACAAGGCACGCTGTGCCTCGAGCCCCTACATCCACCACCCATTTCCATCCAACCGTCAGCAGCGCTTCCGTATCATCTCCCTCACGCTGCAAGTCCAGGCCGGAAGTAAAAGGAAGAAATCAGTAATCACCATGGCCTTGTCCGTGGGAGCTCTGCCGCTCTGCCGGCGCGCTGCGGGAAACTCAGGGGGTCCGCGCTGGCCTCTCTTCCGGCTTCTCCGTCCGCCTCCCAGCCAACGGCTCGACGCCCCCTCCGCCCACTTCCGGTTGCTCCGTCCACACCCCATCCGGCGGTCCTTCCGGCCGCTCCGATGGCCTTCTGCGACCACTACATCTTCCTAGAGCTGACAGCCAGAACGCACGAGCACAGCATTCATTCTCGCTGCAGTTTTCAGGAGCTTGTGGACGGACAACACACGAAATTCAATTAACACAAACACTAAATTCAGTTACAGACCAACATCGAATTCAGTTCAGCATACAAGCAGCAGAAAAGAGAATAATATACAGACTTTAGTACTGGAAAATGAATTGAAAAGGGGAAGAGTTCAATCCATGTATTAGAAGAAACCTGAGGCATATACTATACTGTTGGATAAACCCTGCATTTCTTCTCCTTCGTTCCGTGCATGCTCCAGTGCTGTAGCTGATCAGACTGTTGTTGACACTCACCTGTCGTCGACAGTTTCGTCAGTTAGACAGTTTCTAGACTTAAGCAAATAAGTAGGGCCAACGTTCGTGAGTTTGTTCATGACTTGGTGTAGCTATCTTAGTGCTAGTTAGTTGGTCGCTGCACGAGCTTCGTGGGATGGCGCGAGGACCAGTTCGTGCGGCGGTATCGGCAACAGACGAGTGGACGTGGGATGGCACGTCGGTAGTGGCTCGGTTCTGTTAGCTATTTTCCCGTTCCCTTTGATCTGTTGTAATCGCTGAAGACTAAGTAAGAAACAGAAAAGGCTGCTCACTTTTACGCGGCACCAAAACCTCCTGTGTTCATCGTGTTCGATCGAGTGATCAGAGAGAGCGAGATAGGTGTGTGTATCTGTGTTGGCAACAACATTTGGCATCAGAGCCCTGCCGGATCCAGGAGATGTCGACCTCCGCCGAGCGAGCGGCGGCAGCGGAGAAGGCCAAGGGGGCACAGGCGGCGAGCGCTGTCGCGGGTGGGTCCAAACCGCCGCCGACACGCCGCACCTCGGCGTCCCCGACTCCGCGACGTGGTCGTAGCCTGATCCGCGGCGGCGGCGAGATCGTCGTCCGCGAGCGCGTGGTGCGGGAGAACTCCGGCAACGCGCAGTACCCCACTCTGACCCGCTCCAACTATGCAGAGTGGGCGATGGTCATGCGCGTGCAACTGCAGGCCGCGCACCTGTGGGACGTCATCGAGCTCGGCGCGGAGGAAGAAGGTGACGATCGCGCAGCTTTGGCCGCCCTGCTCCGGGCAGTGCCGCCGGAGCTCGTCCGAACTCTCGCCGTCAAGGACTGCGCCAAAACCGCGTGGGAGACGATCAAGACCATGCGGTTGGGCTGCGAGCGCGTCCGGGAGGCGAAGGCGCAAACGCGCCGGCGTGAGTGGGAGGAGCTGCGCTTCAAAAATGGCGAGTCGATTGAGGACTTCTCGATCCGACTTACCGCCATCATCAATGACCTGGAGCTGCTTGGCGACCCCGTGGATGAGTACCGCGCCGTGCTCAAATACCTCCGGGTGGTGCCGAGGAGGTACCGCCCGATGGTGATGGCCATCGAGCAAACCGTAAACCTGCGGTCACTCACGATCGAGGAAGTCACCGGTCGGCTGAACACGGCCGAGGAGGCGTACGACCTCGATGACGTCGGCGACAGCGTCGGCAAGCTCCTTCTGACGGAGGAAGAGTGGGCTGCGCGCCAGCGTCAGAACACGCCGGGCGGCGGCAGCAGCGGCAAGCCCGCATACAGGCCCAAGCAGCAAGACTCCGGCAAGGCCGGCGGCAGCTCGGGCGGAAACAACACCGGCAACGAACGCCGGAAAGGGAACTGTCGCTACTGCGGCAAGGCTGGCCATTGGGCCAAAGAGTGCAGGAAGGCGAAGCGCGATCGCGAACAGCAGCAGCAAGCCAACCTGACTCAAGCCGAGGAAGAGGAGGCACCAGCCATGATGATGGCCGTGGTCTGTGACACCGTGGTGCATCAAGCTGTCTTCTTGAACGAAGAAAAGGTAATCCCAGTGCCCTCACCTGACGGTCTCTGGTACTTTGATACTGGGGCAAGCAGCCACATGACAGGGCAAAGGCACGTCTTCTCTGAGATCGACGAAACGGTGCGCGGCACCGTCAGGTTCGGCGACGGCTCGCACGTGAACATCTGCGGCAAAGGATCGGTGATCTTCAGAGGTCACTCCGGCGATCAGCGCGTGCTCGCGTGCGTGTACTACATCCCAAGCCTCCGGAGTAACATTATCTCTGTAGGGCAACTGGACGAGGGAGGCTACAAGATCGGCATCGCCAACGGCATGATGACGATCCATGATCCTGCTCGAGGCCTCCTCGCAAAGGTCAAGAGGGCAGGCAACCGTCTGTACACCGGCGTGCTGACGCACGATACGCCGATCTGCCTGCCGAGCAAGTCCGACGACGTGGCCTGGCGATGGCACGCTCGCTTCGGACACCTCCACTTCCGTGCGCTGCATGCTCTGTCGCGGCGCGATATGGTGCGTGGGCTGCCGGGCATACATCGCATCGAGGAGTACTGCGACGGCTGCGCCCTCGGCAAGCAACATAGATCGCCGTTCCCCGGCGTATCATCGTTCAGAGCGGAGCGACGCCTCGAGCTCGTCCACACCGACCTCTGCGGGCCGATCGCACCACCAACGCCGAGCGGCAACAACTACTTCCTCCTGGTGGTTGACGACCTGAGCCGCTACATGTGGCTCGAGGTAATCAAGTCCAAGAGCGACGCGTTCCGCTTCTTCACCAAGATCAAGGCAGCAGCTGAGACCGCAGGCAACTGCCAGCTGCGTTCGTTCAGGTCCGACCGTGGTGGAGAATTCAACTCCGGCGAGTTCCGTGAGCTCTGTGACTCCACTGGCATCAGGCACCAAACCACGGCGCCGTATTCCCCTCAGCAGAATGGTGTCGTCGAGAGGCGCAACCAAACTGTCGTGGAAATGGCGCGCTGCCTCCTGAAGAGCATGAGCATGCCGCCGCGCTTCTGGGGAGAGGCCGTGCGAACCGCGGTGTACATCCTCAATCGCGCGCCCACGCGTGCACTGGACGGCGTCACTCCATATGAGGTGTGGCATGGACGAAAGCCAAATGTGCAGCACATGCGCGTTTTTGGCTGCGTAGCTCACGTGAAGAAGATCGGCCCCGGCGTCACGAAGCTTGCTGACCGGTCCACTCCCATGGTGTTCATAGGCTATGAGGAGAACTCCAAGTGCTATCGGGTCTATGATCCCGCTGCAAAGAAACTTCAGGTAACACGTGATGTGATCTTTGAAGAGAGCAGGGCATGGCACTGGGAGGAACAGGACCTGGGAGCGACGCCGCACGCCTCGTTCACGGTGTCGTACACTCTCGAGGACGGGACCGTGGAGATGGACACTGGAGCTGGAGCCACACCAACGCAAGCTCCTGGCTCACCTGACCACGTCGCCGCCCAGAGCGCACCGGCCGTAGGCACACCCTCATCGCCACCCACGCCTACGACGCCAAACCCATGGTCTGCATCAACACCCGCGCCGTCGGACATCGCCTCGTCGTCGACACCTGGTCTCGTGGCTCAAGCCAGCGTACGCTGGGCCACGCCACTGACAGACGACGACGGGCGCGACACTGACGACGGGCCGTTGCGGTACAGGCGCATGTCCTGCATCTACGACGCCACCGAGCATGAGGCGATCAAGGAACTGAGTGAGCATTGCATGCTCGCTGCAGAGGAGCCCCGCACCGTCGACGAGGCGATCGCCGACGCAGCATGGCGTGCTGCCATGGATGAGGAAATGGCATCCATCAACGAGAACAAGACGTGGGAACTCTCGACGCTCCCACACGGGCACAAGGCGATCGGGATGAGGTGGGTCTTCAAAGTGAAGAGAGACCCCGCCGGAAATGTCGTCAAGCACAAAGCACGCCTTGTCGCCAAGGGATATGCCCAGCGACAGGGGGTGGACTTCGAGGAAGTCTTCGCACCGGTGGCCAGGATGGAAACGGTGCGGCTTCTGCTTGCACTAGCTGCTCACTCCGGCTGGCAGGTGCACCATATGGACGTTAAATCTGCGTTTCTTAATGGTGTTCTCAGCGAGGAGGTGTATGTGGTGCAGCCGCCGGGATACACCATCGCCGGCAAGGAAGATGCAGTGCTGAAACTGAACAAAGCACTGTATGGACTTCGTCAGGCACCGCGAGCATGGTACGCAAAACTCGACGACTCACTCGTTTCTCTTGGATTCACCCGCAGTCCATCAGAACATGCAGTGTACAGGAGAGGTGACAGCACCTCATACTTGCTCGTGGGTGTTTATGTTGACGACTTGATCATCACGGGAACTGATGCTCAGGCCATTGTTGACTTCAAGCAACAGATGAAACAGTTATTCAGAATGAGTGACTTGGGCCTACTCAGCTATTATCTGGGAATTGAAGTGCAACAGGGCAATGGTCAGATTACTCTCTGCCAGAGAAGCTACGCGGAGAAGATACTGGAGATCGCTGGTATGAGCAACTGCAACAGCTCTCGAACTCCAATGGAGTGTCGTCTGAAGTTGAGCAAAAGGGACGACGCTGAAAAGGTGGACAAGACACTATACAGGAGTGTCATTGGCAGTTTAAGGTACTTGGTAAATACCAGACCTGACATTGCATTGGCAGTTGGGATCGCCAGTAGATTCATGGAGGATCCTACTGCAACGCACTGGGCATTGATCAAGCAGATACTTAGATATGTCCAAGGAACTCTGTCATTCGGATGCAGGTTCAAAAAAGGGGAAGGAGAGCCTGTGCTCTTGGGCTACAGCGATAGCGACCACGCTGGTGATCTAGATGATCGCAAGAGTACAGCAGGCGTCGTCTTCTTCCTGGGCAACAACCTTGTTACTTGGAGTTCACACAAGCAAGCGGTTGTTGCTCAGTCCTCATGTGAAGCAGAGTATGTGGCAGCCGGAGCTGGTGCTTGTCAGGGGGTTTGGCTCAGTCGTCTCCTTGGTGATCTGAGGGGTAGAGCACCTGCCAAGTTCAGGCTGCTGGTGGACAACATGTCAGCTATCGCTCTGTGCAAGAATCCCGTTCATCATGACCGGAGTAAACACATCGACATCAAATTCCACTTCATCAGATCCTGCTATGAGAAGGGTCAGTTGGATGTCGATCATGTTCGTACAGAGGAGCAGCTGGCAGACATTCTCACAAAGGCACTTGGCTACGTCCGGTTCATTGAGCTGCGTCGAATGCTAGGTGTCATCGAGGTGCAGGTTTAAGGGGGTGAAGTGTTGGATAAACCCTGCATTTCTTCTCCTTCGTTCCGTGCATGCTCCAGTGCTGTAGCTGATCAGACTGTTGTTGACACTCACCTGTCGTCGACAGTTTCGTCAGTTAGACAGTTTCTAGACTTAAGCAAATAAGTAGGGCCAACGTTCGTGAGTTTGTTCATGACTTGGTGTAGCTATCTTAGTGCTAGTTAGTTGGTCGCTGCACGAGCTTCGTGGGATGGCGCGAGGACCAGTTCGTGCGGCGGTATCGGCAACAGACGAGTGGACGTGGGATGGCACGTCAGTAGTGGCTCGGTTCTGTTAGCTATTTTCCCGTTCCCTTTGATCTGTTGTAATCGCTGAAGACTAAGTAAGAAACAGAAAAGGCTGCTCACTTTTACGCGGCACCAAAACCTCCTGTGTTCATCGTGTTCGATCGAGTGATCAGAGAGAGCGAGATAGGTGTGTGTATCTGTGTTGGCAACAACATATACAATAAATTGCAAAGTCAACTGAAAAAGAATTGCAAAAATCTGAGCCATAAATTATACAAGATAGCTGAACCCGTGTATTAGTATTTACAAGACAGCTGGTCGGAGCAGGGCGGGGACGAGATGGTCAGAGCTGGCGGAGAAGGTGCTTGGATTGGAGGCAAATAGCTTGCTGCCGCCGTTTCTTCAGTGCCCGAGGCCGGAGCTTGCTCCCCTTCCCTTCCGGCGGTGGCGCCGGCAGCAGCGGCATAGCTCTGCCCGAGAACGCGCGCGCTATTTCCCCCTTGAAGGTCGCTCGATGTCTGCTGGATGCGGGATGGAGCGATGTACTTGCAGCGCGGCGGCAGAGCTCCGTCTGTCTTGACTTGCAGCGTGAGGGAGATGACACGGAAGCGTTGCTGGCCGTTAGATGAAAATGGGTGGTGGATGTAGGGGCTCGAGGCACAGCGTGCCTTGTGAACGTCAAGGCACCGGATCCCTGTCCGTGCGAGAGATGGAGGGCAAATTGGATGGTTGGTTGGGTGACAGACGCGGTGTTAAGCGGCGTGGGCACCGCTTTGACTGCTCTAGCAAGGCTACATCCACACGTGAAGGAGGAAAATTAACTTTATCAATATTCCTAAAAATTCTACAGAGTACTTAAAGTGTACACAGAAATTTCTCTGGGCTCTATTGTATTACGTGTTACCACCATATTAATCCTCAAATCACCTCAAAATTCTGAGAAAAAAGGAAGCTGTTAAGGTTTAATATAGTAGTTATAGTAGTTATGCAGTTATGCACTATACCATTTCTAAAAGACATGTGTCTTGCCGTCGGATGGAACCCGCAGTTCCAGTTACTTGGTATGGTCATGTGTTTTACTGAGTTGGATTTCAAAATCAGCAAAGCTTTTGTCTATTCAGATCTAGGATATAATTCTCAGAACACGTAACCGTTAGCTTCTATCTTACCGTTGGGTGGAATGAGTAGAGTACATTGGGCTAAAGTATCCGCATGAAATTTGTACAATTAAACATATGTTTTCTTTCTTGCAATAATGAAGGGAAAAGATCGAACGAGCAAGGATTCTATTTTTGCATGCATAATCCAGCTGATTGAAGGTGATCTGAATTTTCACCTAATTCAACTTCTCTTATACCACAAACTTTGTTCTACCAACCTCTCGGTAAATAATTTTCTATAATTTATTTGTTTGCAACTTTGTGCATGAATGTCAGAACAAGTTGTCCTTCAAGGTATAGTTTTGCTATCATGAGGTATCACTGCAAAGATTGAGTTGTGCTTATATTTACAAAACAAATGATGACCTGAGAGGAAACACATTTACCTATACCATCTTCTTTGAGTTGGTATATTTTCTTATTATCACACACATGATTTTTCAGTGTAGTCATTTCACTATTAACATATCTTCATTTTTTATAATAATTTGAAATATATTCTATTAAGCCTACAAGTTTTTTATTTAGGCTTCACCGACTGTATATACGTTTTCTGCAGCATCACGTGTGTTATCACTTAGTTTCTATAATGCGCCGGCAGTGAAAAATTAGGTTGGCCCACATAACTCTAATGAACCGGCTAGTGAACTGGCAATTAACATAGCTAGGCCAGCCCATTATATCTAATGGGTTGATCCATTTATCTTTAACGGACCGACCCACGAAAGGTAAACAGGTTCGGCCCATAAATTTACCGAACCTGCCAATCAACACAACGAACTGGGTCAGTGATGCGTGAGTCAACACGTCCGGTGGGAACCCCAAGAGGAAGGTGTGATGCGTATAGTAGCAAGTTTTCTCTCAGAAAGAAATCAAGGTTTATCGAACCAGGAGGAGCCAAGAAGCACGTTGAAGGTTGATGGCGGAGGAGTGTAGTGCGGCGCAACACTAGGGATTCCGGCGCCAACGTGGAACCTGCACAACACAATCACAGAACTTTACCCCAACGTAACAGTGAGGTTGTCAATCTCACCGGCTTATTGTAAACAAAGGATTAGATGTATAGTGTGGATGATGATGGTTGTTTGCGAAGAACAGTAAAAAACAATTGCAGCAGATTGTATTTCAGATGTAAAGAATAGGACCGGGGTCCACAGTTCACTAGTGGTGTCTCTCCCATAAGATAAGCAGATGTTGGGTGAACAAATTACAGTTGGACAATTGACAAATAAAGAAGGCATAACAATGCACATACATATATCATGATGAGTACTATGAGATTTAATCAGGGCATTACGACAAAGTACATAGACCGCTATCCAGCATGCATCTATGCCTAAAAAGTCCACTTTCAGGTTATCATCCGAACCCCCTCCAGTATTGAGTTGTAAACAACAGACAATTACATTAAGTATGGTGCGTAATGTAATCAACACAAATATCCTTAGACAAAGCATCGATGTTTTATCCCTAGTGGCAACAGCACATCCACAACCTTAGAACTTTCTGTCACTGTCCCAGATTTAATGGAGGCATGAACCCACTATCGAGCATAAATACCCCCTCTTGGACAGGGTGTTTCTGCACCCGGGTGCATATGCACCCTTTATTTGAAATACATATTAAATATATTTACAAATGTTTAAAAAATATAAATAAAAATGCCGCATGTATACCTTGACATGTTACATGCTCACAAAGTTGTCTCAGCAAAAATCAAGATGTTTTGTACCCTGTGCAAAAAAGACAAATTTTTGGTGCTAAAATAGTCTATTTCTCGAGGCATTATTTGTCTTTTTTACACAGGGTATAAAAATTGTCGGTTTTATGTGAAACTTTACGTGCACACATAGAACATATCCCTCTACATGCTAAATTTTTTTCCTAAATTTTTTATATTTTTGAAATATGTTTTATACATACCGGGTGCATATGCACCCGGGATCAGTTTTGGTTTTCTGCTCTTGGAGTCACAAGTATCAACTTGGCCATAGCCTCTACTAGCAACGGAGAGCATGCAAGAACATAAATAACATATATGATAGATTGATAATCAACTTGACATAGTATTCAATATTCATCGGATCCCAACAAACACAACATGAAGGATTACAGATAGATGATCTTGATCATGATAGGCAGCTCACAAGATCTAACATGATAACACAATGAGGAGAAGACGACCATCTAGCTACTGCTATGGACCCATAGTCCAGGGGTGAACTACTCACACATCAATCCGGAGGCGATCATGGTGATGAAGAGACCTCCGGGAGATGATTCCCCTCTCCGGCAGGGTGCCGGAGGCGATCTCCTGAATCCCCCGAGATGGGATTGGCGGCGGCGGCATCTCTGGAAGGTTTTCCGTATCGTGGCTCTCGGTACTGGGGGTTTCGCGACGAAGACCTTAAGTAGGCGGAAGGGCAGGCAAAGGGGCGTCACGAGGGAACCACACAACAGGGCCGCGCGGCCAGGGCCTGGGCCGCGCCGCCCTGGCGTGTCGTCGCCTCGTGGACCCACTTCGTTTACTCCTCGGACTTCTGGAAGCTTCGTGCAAAAATAGGACCCTGGGCGTTGATTTCGTCCAATTCCGGAATATTTCCTTACTAGGATTTCTGAAACCAAAAACAGCAGAAAACATCAACTGGCTCTTCGGCATCTCGTCAATAGGTTAGTGCCGGAAAATGCATAAATATGACATACAATGTGTATAAAACATGTGAGTATCATCATAAAAGTAGCATGAAACATAAGAAATTATAGATACGTTTGGGACGTATCAAGCATCCCCAAGCTTAGTTCCTACTCGCCCTCGAGTAGGTAAACGATAACAAAGATATTTACGAAGTGACATGCTATCATAATCTTGATCATACTATTGTAAAGCATATGAGATGAATGCAGCGATTCGAAGCAATGATGAAGATAATGAGTAAACAAATGAATCATATAGCAAAAACTTTTCATGAATAATACTTTCAAGACAAGCATCAATAAGACTTGCATAAGAGTTACTCATAAAGCAATAAATTCAAAGTAAAGGCATTGAAGCAACACAAAGGAAGATAAAAGTTTCAGCAGTTGCTTTCAACTTCAACATGTATATCTCATGGATAATTGTCAACACAAAGCAATATAACAAGTGCAATAAGTAAACATGTAAGAATCAATGCACACAGTTGATACAAGTTTTTTTCTTCTGGGATAGAAAGAATAGGCAAACTGACTCAACAATAAAGTAGAAGATAGGCCCTTCGCAGAGGGAAGCATTGATTACTATATTTGTGCTAGAGCTTTTCATTTTGAAAACAAGAAACAATTTTGTCAACGGTAGTAATAAAGCATATGTGTTATGTATAAGACATCTTATAAGTTGCAAGCCTCATACATAGTATACTAATAGTGCTCGCACCTTGTCCTAATTAGCTTGGATTAACACGGATTATCATTGCATAGCATATGTTTCAACCAAGTGTCACAAAGGGGTACCTCTATGCCGCTTGTACAAAGGTCTAAGGAGAAAGCTCGCATTGGATTTCTCGCTTTTGATTATTCTCAACTTAGATATCCATACCGGGACAACATAGACAACAGATAATGGACTCCTCTTTAATGCATAAGCAATCAACAACAATTAATATTCTCATAAGAGATTGAGGATTAGTTGTCCACACTGAAACTTCCACCATGAATCATGGCTTTAGTTAGCGGCCCAATGTTCTTCTCTAACAGTATGCATACTCAAACCATTTGATCATGAAAATCGCTCTTACTTCAGACAAGACGAACATGCATAGAAACTCACATGATATTCAACAAAGGTAAAGTTGATGGCGTCCCCAGAAACATGGTTACCACTCAACAAGCAACTTATTAAGAAATAAGACACATAAGTACATATTCTTCACCACGATAGTTTTTAAGCTATTTGTCCCATGAGCTATATATTGCAAAGACAAAGAATAGAAATTTTAAAGGTAGCACTCAAGTAATTTACTTTGGAATGGTGGGGAAATACCATGTAGTAGGTAGGTATGATGGACACAAATGGCATGGTTATTGGCTCAAGGATTTGGATGCACGAGAAGAATTTCTCTCAATACAAGGCTAGGCTAGCAAGGTTGTTTGAAGCAAACTCAAGTATAAAAGGTGAAGCAAAGCTCACATATGAACATATTGTAACTATTATAAGACTTTATATTGTCTCCTTGTTGTTCAAACACCTCAACCGAGAAAATATCTAGACTCTAGAGATCAATCATGCAAACCAAATTTTAACAAGCTCTATGTAGTTATTCATTAATGGGTACAAGGTACATGATGCAAGAGCTTAAACATGATCTATATGAGCACAACAATTGCCAAGTATCACATTATTCAAGACATTAAACCATTTACCACATGCGGCATTTTCCGTTTCCAACCATATAGCAATGAATGAAGTAGTTCAAATTTCGCAATGAACATTAAGAATGAAGCTAAGAACATATGTGTTCATACGAAACATCGGAGCGTGTCTCTCTCCCAAACAAAGAATGCTAGGATCCGATTTATTCAAACAAAAACAAAAACAAAAACAAACAGACGCTCCAAGTAAAGCACATAAGATGTGACGGAATAAAAATATAGTTTCACTAGAGGAACCTGATAAGTTGTCGATGAAGAAGGGATGCCTTGGGCATCCCCAAGCTTAGACGCTTGAGTCTTCTTAAAATATGCAGGGATGAACCACGGGGGCATCCCCAGCTTTGACTTTTCACTCTTCTTGATCATATTGTATCATCCTCCTCTCTTGACCCTTGAAAACTTCCTCCACACCAAACTCGAAACAAACTCATTAGAGGGTCAGTGCATAATTCATATATTCAGAGGTGACATAATCATTCTTAACACTTCTGAATATTGCACAAAGCTACTGAAAGTTAATGGAACAAAGAAATCCATCAAACATAGCAAAACAGGCAATGCAAAATAAAAGGCAGAATCTGTCAAAACCTAGAACAGTTCGTAAAGACGAATTTTAAAGTGGCACCAGACTTGCTCAGATGAAAATGCCCAAATTGAATGAAAGTTGCGTACATATCTGAGGATCACGCACGTAAATTGGCAGATTTTTTGATTTTTCTACAGGGACTACTGCTCAAATTCGTGACAGCAAGAAATATGTTCCTGCGCAGTAATCCAAATCTAGTATTGGCTTTACTATCAAAGACTTTACTTGGCACAACAATGCAATAAAATAAAGATAAGGAGAGGTTGCTACAGTAGTAAACAACTTCCAAGACTCAAATATAAAACAAAGTGCAGAAGTAAAATAATGGGTTGTCTTCCATAAGCGCTTTTCTTTAACGCCTTTCAGCTAGGCGCAGAAAGTGTGTATCAAGTAACATCAAGAGACGAAGCATCAACATCATAATTTGTTCTAATAATAGAATCATAAGGTAACTTCATTCTCTTTCTAGGGAAGTGTTCCATACCTTTCTGGAGAGGAAATTGATATTTAATATTACCTTCCTTCATATCAATGGTAGCACCAACAGTTCGAAGAAAGGGTCTTCTCAATATAATGGGACAAGATGCATTGCATTCAATATCGAAGACAACAAAATCAACGGGGACAAGGTTATTGTTAACCATAATACGAACATTATCAATCCTCCCCAAAGGTTTCTTTACAGCATTATCAACAAGATTAACATCCAAATAACAATTTTTCAATGGTGGCAAGTCAAGCATATCATAAATTTTCTTAGGCATAACAGAAATACTTGCACCAAGATCACATAAAGCATTACAATCAAAATCATTGACCCTCATCTTAATAATAGGCTCCCAACCATATTCTAACTTCCTAGGAATAGAAGTTTCAAGTTTTAGTTTCTCCTCTCTAGCTTTTATGAGAGCATTTCTAATATGTTTTGTAAAGGCCAAATTTATAGCACTAGCATTGGGACTTTTAGCAAGCTTTTGTAAGAACTTTATAACTTCAGAATTGTGACAATCATCAAAGTCTAAACCATTATGATCTACAGCAATGGGATCATTATCCCCAATATTTTGAAAAAATTCAGCAGTTTTATCAATTTCAGCAGTTTTAGCAGTTTCAGGCAATTTGGCACGCTTTGCACTAGGAGTAGTAACATTGCAAACACCAATTATTTTACCATTGATAGTAGGAGGTGTGGAAACATGTGAATCATTAACATTACTAGTGGTTGTAATAGTCCAAACTTTAGCTACATTATTCTCTTTAGCTAGTTTTTCGTTTTCTTCTCTTTCCCACCTAGCATGCAATTCAGCCATCAATCTAATATTCTCATTAATTCGAACTTGGATGGCATTTGCTGTAGTAACAATCTTATTATCAATATCCTCAGGTTTAGCAGCCATTTTATTAATTAAGGAGGATTGTGACGCCGACAGGTATGAGATTCGGTTTTCAGCATTTGAAATCTTAGTTTGCAAACCCGAAATCCCCATATTCAAATTTTCAAGTTGATTTCCTATATTTTTCAACAAGGTAGATTGTTCATTCATAGTTTTAGTAAACAATTTATTTTTCTCATATTGTGATTGCATAAAGCTCTTAGTGGATCTTTCAATTTCTAGCATCTTTTCCTCATATCTACCATAAGAATTACCATGATCATTACCACTAGCAGGATATGGCCTATAGTTGTTACCCAAATTATTCCTATAAGCATTATTATTTTTAATGAAGTTCATATCAACATGTTCTTCTTGGGCAACCAATGAAGCTAAAGGAACATTATTAGGATCAACATTAGATCTACCATTCACAAGCATAGACATAATAGCATCAATCTTATCACTCAAGGAGGAGGTTGCTTCAACAGAATTTACCTTCTTACCTTGTGGAGCTATTTCCGTGTGCCATTCAGAGTAATTTATCATCATATCATCAAGAAGCTTTGTTGCTGCCCCCAAAGTGATTACTTCTATAAATGTTCAAAGACTACCCTCTCAACCAGAGGGTCTGAAGGGGCAAACCAATCTGGTTCGTCCAATCCCGTCCGCACAGTAAGTTCACAGCCCCACTTTTCACAGCAGCCGTTGGATGCAGTGATTCCTTTTTACACATGTGGCTTCTCTGAATGGATCAATGACAGGTAGGACCGAGCTCTTGAGGGGCCGGCAGGCAGAGACAGAGACGCTGCTCGTTTTGGGTCGCTTTCCTTCACGCCCCCACGGGAAGCAGTAAAACCTAGATCGCGCGAGGCACCCAATCAGTCGCCTCTCCTGCCCAATCCCCCGCACGAGCTCTCTCCTCCCCAATCCCCACATCTCCTCCTCCCCCGACGGACGTGGCCAGCGCGTGGAGCTCCGTGTTGGTCAGCCGCAGCAGGAGGAGCTCGTGGAGGAGAGCAGCAGCAGGTCGCGCGCCGCGGTGGCGGGCCAGAGGAGGCGCGGTGGCGCCGAGGGTGATGGCGGCGCACCGTCCGCCTAGGGTTTCTGACTACCGGAGCTTCAGGTGGAGGACGATGGCGCCGTCACCTCTCCTTGCTGCCGGTTGAGCAGCCGCACTCGTCCACAGGTAGCCCTCCTGGCCTATCCCTCCCTATCTCCTCTCTCTCTCTTGTCTCACCTCCTCTCTCTAATTAGGGGACGCAGGATGATGAGCTCGACCTCCACACGTCCCTGGGTCCATGGCGGCCAGTAGCGGCTTGTCTGCCGCCGCCCTCTCCACCTCATCCCCGTCCAGGGCAGGTGTTCCTCCCGCTCCACGAGCCCGGCAGATCTCAGTTGGTGGCTTGTGGGGAAAACACGGGAGGGGGCCGCTCGTCCCCAGAGTCGCCCGACATCTCCATCTCCCTGGACTCCTCCTTCCAGGGAACTCCACCTCCAACAGCTCACCCCGACTCCACAGCGACCGGCAGCAGGGGGGCTCGCCCGAGGTAAGGCCCTCCCGGCTTCTCCCTCCCCCGTCTCTGCTCTCTCTCTCCCCCATCTTACCTCCTGCTCTGTCTCTAAGCACCGGTAGCGACGACGCAGAGTTGGCACACAATGGGGTTTTGGCACGAACAAACTGCTATTTGGGGTCAAATCCGTGTGTGGATTGCTGGACTATGAGGAATTGCAGAACGTGGGGTTGCTTTTTTTGTAGTTCTTGATGGGTTCCATAGAGTACGTACTTACAGAGACCACAATGTTCTGGAATGGTTTAATGAATAGATTCGGTACTAATCTAGGATGAACATATGTGGCTTTTACTTCTAAAATATCTGTTAAATTTGTGTGTGACTAAAGTGCATTTGGATTCTCCAGTCTCCTGGATTTGCAGGGTCCTATATTCTAGATGCTCAAGATGGAATAATTTTATCTGCCAATTTATTTAACATCCAGAAGGAGGCCCTTCATTCGCGAAGTATCCCGTGAGGAAGATCTGTTGAAGTACTCTTATGATCTTATCTTGTTGGTATGCAGCTTGTTGTGGTGGATTAAATATATTGCTTTAACCCAATTTGCAAAGCTGGATTTCTGTTAGGAGGGGCATCTACAGTGTTTCCTTAACATCAGGTAGGTCATGTCACAATTGTTACCTATTCATATGACTTCTTCCTGTAGGAGTAGGATGCAATTGAGCAAGCATACATCCCTAAAACGCTTCATTGTTATTTTTGTAGCTAGGGGAAGAGACCAAGGGAAGCAAGGGGAAAGTTTGGAAGTTGGTAAGTCATTTACCATAGCTCTCAACCATGGCCTGGTAATAGTCTTCTTGTTATCTTTTTATTTTCCAATGAAAACCTGTGGGGGACGATAATAGTGGGAAATTCTAAGTGTGTTTTGTTTACGAGGCATTGACATGCATATCTTATTTAAACCTTGAGGCTCTAAAGTCATAATATGCATATCTTATTTAAACCTTGAGGCTCTAAAGCCCTACATTCCAAATTTCAACACATGAATTGTCTAGGAAGATTTCGAACTAAGCAGAAATCAAATAATATTTTGATGTATCTCCTTTCATCTAAATAAAGAACATGACATTTCCTTTCTAGCAAATTAAATTGTATCTTTGCATTTTTGTAATTTGTTCAGCCTGTGACTTTTGGTGTTTCTGTGAAGATTTTCAAGTATCACTTTCAAATTTCAGATCATGAATTGGCTAGGAGGATTTCCAGCTATGCATAACTCAAACAATATTTGTATTATCTCTTTTTGTGGCATTTTCTTCCCAGCAAATAAAATTGCATCTTTACGGTTATTCTGAAAAATAGTTTTCTCCATCTATGTGGGAATATCTTCAGTCATGTAGTATTACTTACATTTTGTGTTCTCTCTGTTCACCACAGCTATCACTTTGCAACCTCCCTCTCTATTCTGAGATTAGATGGCCCTCTTCCAGACTGTTTTTTTCCTCAAAAGGATTAATTCTTTTCTTTGGTTTGTTCCATTTCTTTCCCTGATTTAGTTTTGTACTAAATGGCTAGGCACATTTGAAAGGAGAAGAGAATATCGAGAATCAGAAATAGAACAAGGTGTTTTCTGTCTTTTTGAACAATCGGCTCTCGTGGTGGCGCTGGGTGAAGGAGATAATGGGGCCGTTGTTGGGTGGAGGAGGGGGGCTTGGGGTGTTGCCTAGAGCGCAGATGATGGGGTATAATTTTTCCTCCCACTGGGACATGATGAAAATTTTCTTGTAACATGTTCAGCCTTTCGGATTATCTATTTGCAATGCATTTTCTCCAACGATTCGGAATATCAGTCTTCATATTCATTCCTTCGATAGAGTTATGTGCCTTTGTTGTGTTGTGCATGTCGATGACAATGTTTAGACAATTATACTGCATCATGTGTGCTTCATTTACCTCTGTCCATATATGGTGATTGGTGTCTTGTTATTACTATATTTTTACCTTCTTATTTGGTGAAGAAGCCCTTCCACCAAAAACCTCTGATTCATATCATATGCATTGTTTTCTTCATAGTTGCAGTAGTGCAAGCCATACCCTGTAATAATGAGCAATCACCGTGTAGTCGATTTTACAGACGACGACAACAAGGTGAATGAACAGGTGGGTTCCGAGTGCCCATCTCGATAGAAAATTTCCTTGCCAAATTATGATGATGTTCTAACTTTTCAGTTTATTGTTGATCGGAGGTTGCAATCAATGAGAATAGAATACTATGTTTCATTCCGGTATTAGGCCCCTCCTCCTGAAGTCAGGATACAACATAAATATAATTATATAATTCAACTCTGCTTAAAGGAGGCTCCCCACATAATTTAATTCCCTGATGTTTTGGGTTGAAATCTGTGCTCATGTTTGCTAATGTTTAATTTTCTAATTTCCTGATGGCCTTATAATGCGCCTTCTGATATGAATATAATCTTATACCGACTTTATTTAATCTTTGTAATTCATTTATAATATTACATTAGTACACTGGAATAGAAGTAGTACAGGGAGATTAAGAAAACATTGATGTGTACTTAATACAAAACTTTTCCATGATTGTCCTTCATCCTGGTACTTATTTGTTTCGGCATCTTAATAAGGTGTTTTAGCTTTGTTATTGTTGTCCCAATGCATATAATAAAGTGGTCCATGCACAAACATTCAACTTTCAAATATGCATTTCTCTGCTATTGTACAATGGAGTAGGACTTTCCTGTAATTTTAGTTTTCATTCCTTGAAGCCCAGCCTTTTAAAATGCGAGGTTATAGGTTGAGGCCACGGAAAGCAAGCACACCGAGAAAATGTCCCAAGCCATTCGGTTAAATGTGCAAGATACATGATCGGGTTATGATGGATTCTGCAGCTTATGTTTCGTTAGCAAAATGGACAACATCCAGCGCTTCTTGGTAAGATAACATCTCGTCGTAAAAAAGTGTCTTGTGTGTCCCTGTTTTGTCCGAAATTTGGTGGCAGCGGTTCTAGCAGTTAGGATATTGTTAGGGCTTTGTTGCAACTTACATCTTTGCTTTCTGTCTCATATTTTTATCTAGCCGGTGATTATCTAAAACTTACAGGATAATATGTTGAGGTTCAGGAATCAATACATGGGCAAGAAAAATTCTGAAGGTGATGCTGATTCTTTTATTCCAGTACATGCTGAATATGGAGGTATACAATCGGTTTCTCCACTACTATTTCTTTGTATTATGGTTCTTCCTAAAAATAATCCCTTCCCGACTAATTTATGCACATATGTTCTTGTTTTTAAAAGGTAAGAAAATAAATCATTGGGAGTTATTTGTTGATGTCTATTTACAGTACTCAGTTTTAGTTAACAAATACATTGTATTCGCTGAGGAAAACATGCTTTCCTTTTTTCCCTGTACTTCTTTTACTTCGATGAAAACACTCCTTTTTATTCCCCCGCTCCTGTTTATATACTTTTGCTTGTTGCTTTTTTCTGTACTTATTTTATTTATGCTGGCTTAAAGTGTATCCTTGCCTTATTTTTCTTCAGGAAAAGGACATGGATGCTCTATCTTCAGGAAAAGGACATGGATGATCTAGAAGATATGCACCCTCAAGGAGAATAGGTCGGGTAATTGTTTTTGCATGTGAATTCTCTTGTTCATTGTTTTTCATGGGGGTTAGTTATTCTGTTTTGACATCTGTTGGGTTGAAGCTTGTGCTTTTACACTAGGAAGCGCGGTTAACTTTTCTTTCTAAACGAGGAATGGTGCTTTAATTATATATGAATGCAAACATTCGGATACATACAATGTTTCTATTAAAATGTCTCCTAGATATGCATACTGTGTATAGAGTTTCGTTTATAGCTTAACTTTTTACGAGTGATTGATGTCTGAATTTGGGTATCTCCTTATATGTGTATTCTGTATTTTGGCACATTGCTTACCCCTGAACTGTGTTGTGATATATTGTGCACAAAAGAGCAAACTTAAAACAATATTTGGGGATAGCCTGTATTATGGAATATTGGTTAAATAGACAGTAGACTGTACTTTAAAATTCTATAAGCCTAAAAAATAGCTCCAGTCTTCATTACATTGTCTGACGTCCTGACTTATATTTATGTTGGGTTGTATACATAGTAGGATCATTTATTCTTGCCCCCTCCAAATTTGTTGGTCAACATAGAAATAGTAGTGGCTTTCTTCCCCAAAGATCTGTAGCTCGTGGAAGCGGAAGATGTGACACAAGGAACAGATGAAAGAGGAATAGGAAGATGCCCGGTGCCTCCAAACATTCTTGTTGCCTGACGGTGAGAACCGAGTTACAAACAAGCATTGATGTGATAAGAAGCCTACTCCTACAGTGACGCGTTGAAGCGCGTCTTTATTTGATTTGTGAAACAAGCAGTGTAGTATTGGGTTATATTGAATGCAACTATCTAATTCTTTTGAAGTTGGTGAAGGAACATAAAGCTTCAGTAAATCCATTAAAGGCTGTTAGGTATCTTCTACCTGTGCAATGCAACATTGTTTTTGGAAATGGAGATTCCCAGGTAATATTTCCATTGCTCCTAGAAATGGTGTTTATGTATTTTCTCTTTTGCAAGAAGATATTGAAGCCCTAGAACTATAGGAGTGCAGTTTACACAACTAAATAAGGTTAATAACCGAGTTAATTAAGTTCCTGCTTGCTTTGTTTCTTTGACTAATAAACTTCCTCGCCAATGTTTATTCCATTCAAATGCAAGACACGTTTAAGACATCTCACTGGTGAGGAAAAATAACCAACATTAAGTGTTCCATCCTCTCTTGATAGAGCATTGATGGTCAACATATCGTTTAAGGAAGATGCATAGGACTTGATGCAAGTCTTAATTCTATTCTTGCACATTGCTTTCTACAGGCTGCTTTAGACCTGTTTTGAACTCCAACAATAATTGTTGAATGATTCATATGAATGATGTAGATTAAATTATGTGCACCTCGTGGTACAACAAGTCCCAAATTCCTGATGAGGCGGGCAATAATGCAGATATGAATGCTACCTTCAGGATTTCAGCTTGGTATTGATTTTTTTGTTAGTGAAGAGTTCTTACTTCCCCATAGTTCTGAGTTATTTTCACCTGCAGTTTATCATTCACTTACATGATTAATGAAAACTCAGTTCTTGATGCTCACTTTGTGGGACTGAAAAATATAGCATGATAGTATGAATTTATATTTGCATTATATTCTCAAAACAATAGCATGATAGATACACTTATACGATAGTATCGTTGTTAGGGTCTTGAAGATATTTACTTCTCTATGGATTCGTTTTTTCCCACATTTTAGCAAACATCTGTCCATGAGGGGGCGTAGCGAGAGGTCATAGCGACGAACCAGCGGCGACGGCTTAGGAGAAGAGAAGAGGAGCACACCAAAGACGAGGGAGCATGCGAGTCCACAACCAACAATCATTGCAGGTGTTAGTGCCACCTATGTTCTGTATTATATTTATGACAATATTAGTTTTAGATGGACCACCTGTTGTATCTATCTATGTTGCAATCTATGATGGGTGGCTAACTGGGATCTCACGGTTTAAACCCAATAAATCCCAGTCATATATAACACCATGGATAAAATTTATGGGTCACAATATTGTCTTGCTTTTACCTTTGCGTTGGACGCAATGGGTTATCAATGGCAGAATTAAGCGTATGACCCATAACTACTACGAGACTAAATTGTGCATCCGCTTGAAGCTGGAACCGGCAGATTTCAGAGGTCTCAGCGTGTCTCGAGACAATTTTACTGCCTATATTTGATGAAGTTGACATGTACGATCTATGTCAGCTACTTAAACTTCTTTGTAAATATGATTTCATGTTTCACTAAATATGAGTACCATGAGACCTGTATTCCCGTAGGTGGTTAATCAAATATATTAATTACTTGTTAGCAGCTAACATTATTATACCCATTCTATGAATCAAGGATCCCACGATGTATGTCATACATCTATTTACTTACAAGATTAAATTGACTACTGCCAGCATTGTTCTACTTCTCTAATGATCCACCTATGGTTAACATAGAGATAATTTATACTCAAGTAATATTATGATGTGATTCCAGCCTCTTTCGCCTATATCAAATAAATGTTTTCTTTAGTTTGCTTAATATATGTTGAATCCAGACCCCTAACGGCAATGGTATGATGCTGGATTGATGGGTGGGTCTAAGGGGTCGGAAGAGGAAGAGGAGTATGCAGGAGAGGCGGAAGGAACCGTCAAATGGAGAGGCGGAAAGAACCGTCAAATGGAGGGCAGAGGGAGTAGCCAACGAAGGGCAAAGTGTCTGTCGAGGACATTTTCTGCAATGCACGCAGTCGGATGATGATGGAGCTAAATCTTATGATTTAAATTCTTACTTGATTCTTTCATTTGCGCGATAGCGCCACCGGTCATCTAGTGGACATAAAGGTACCTCCAGCAGCTGAATCCAATAGGTTCCGCGAAGAAAAATTCAATCCTGCATAAAAGGTTTGGATGATCATCCAAGTAGTCAGTCCATGGGTTGGGCAATTGTTTACCAAATATTACATTCTCTCCCATGCTTGAGCAACATGTTCATTATCTAATTGCTTAAAATTCATTATGCTACTTCTCAAAGATATAATTTTAGCGGGAGGATAATATCTACCAATAAAAGCATCCTTACATTTAGTCCATGAATCAATACTATTTCTAGGCAGAGATAGCAACCAATCTTTAGCTCTTCATCTTAAAGAGAAAGGAAACAATTTTAATTTTATAATGTCACCATCTACATCCTTGTACTTTTGCATTTCACATAGTTCAACAAATTTATTAAGATGTGCGACGACATCATCGGAACTAACACTCGAGAAAATTGCTTGTCTCATAACAAGATTCGAGTAAAGCGGGTTTAATTTCAAAGAATTCTGCTGTAGTAGCAGGTGGAGCAATAGGTGTGCATAGGAAATCATTATTATTTGTGCTAGTGAAGTCACACAACTTAGTATTCTCAACAGTACCCATTTTAGCAGTAGTAAATAAAGCAAACTAAATAAAGTAAATGCAAGTAACTAATTTTTTTGTGTTTTTTATGTAGAGAACAAGACAGTAAATAAAGTAAAACTAGCAACTAATTTTTTTGTGTTTTTGATATAAGAAGCAAACAAAGCAGTAAATAAAGTAAAGTAAAGCAAGACAAAAACAAAGTAAAGAGATTGGATGTGGAAGACTCCCCTTGCAGCGTGTCTTGAGCTCCCCGGCAACGGCGCCAGAAAAAGAGCTTGATGCGTGCAGTCAACACGTCCGTTGAAAACCCCAAGAGGAAGGTGTGATGCGTACAGTAGCAAGTTTTCCCTCAGAAAGAAACCAAGGTTTATCGAACCAGGAGGAGCCAAGAAGCACGTTGAAGGTTGATGGCGGAGGAGTGTAGTGCGGCGCAACACCAGGGATTCCGGCGCCAACGTGGAACCTGCACAACACAATCACAGAACTTTGCCCCAACGTAACGAGTGAGGTTGTCAATCTCACCGGCTTGCTGTAAACAAAGGATTAGATGTATAGTGTGGATGATGATGGTTGTTTGCGAAGAACGAGTAAAGAACAATTGCGGCGAGATTGTATTTCGGATGTAAAGAATAGGACCGGGGTCCACAGTTCACTAGTGGTGTCTCTCCCATAAGATAAACAGATGTTGGGTGAACAAATTACAGTTGGACAATTGACAAATAAAGAAGGCATAACAATGCACATACATATATCATGATGAGTACTATGAGATTTAATCGGGGCATTACGACAAAGTACATAGACCGCTATCCAGCATGCATCTATGCCTAAAAAGTCCACTTTCAGGTTATCATCCGAACCCCCTCCAGTATTAAGTTGTAAACAACAGACAATTGCATTAAGTATGGTGCATAATGTAATCAACACAAATATCCTTAGACAAAGCATCGATGTTTTATCCCTAGTGGCAACAGCACATCCACAACCTTAGAACTTTCTGTCACTGTCCCACATTTAATGGAGGCATGAACCCACTATCGAGCATAAATACCCCCTCTTGGAGTCACAAGTATCAACTTGGCCAGAGCCTCTACTAGCAACGGAGAGCATGCAAGAACATAAATAACATATATGATAGATTGATAATCAACTTGACATAGTATTCAATATTCATCGGATCCCAACAAACACAACATGAAGGATTACAGATAGATGATCTTGATCATGTGTAATATCCCAGGTAATGGGGTTACAAAAATAGAGGAAACAGATGTGTGCATTGCATTCATGCATAGAAAATCTGGGGAATTTTCGCGCTTTAAAGTAAAACGATCCACGATAGCTGAAGTTTCACTTGACCTTGGTGGAATTGAAGTAGCTCATCAAGTCAAGCGCTATAAACCTCAATGTGACTTTGCTAAAACCTTGCTTTGGGTAGAGATGATTTGATCTATGGGGTTAGATCAAAGGGGAACTAATAATCAACACGACAACACTATAATCAATGATCAATTGCCTGATCTTATAACAGATCCTAATAAGGTAATCCTTGCCATAGCATATGAACATCAATTCAATTGCAAACCAAGTAACAATAAAATGGAGAAATCATTCTTCACTTATCTTTTCCATGTCTTAAACAAATCCTTGATCCTACCATGAACCTCATGGTATTCATTCTATTTCAATCTGGGAACATAATAAGGAGATCAACTCTAGAAATATTTATCCTTCTCTATTCCATGACATTATACATCAACCTTAGAGAGGTGAGAGTTCTGTATTAATAATTAAAGAAGCAATAACAAACCTTGAGCTAAACCTTGGATATACATCCAAGTATTCAAATCATCACCCTTGAAGAGAAACCTTAGGATATTATCCAAGACAATTCCTAGAGAGATAAACCCTTTATATATAACATAGACATTGATGATCACATCAATCTCTATAGAGCCTAACCTTAGGTTAGTATTAAAGACCTTCCCAAATGAGTGAGACCATTCATACTAATCCAAGATTTACCTATTTAAGAATAAAGGACAACCTTTGAACATAAGTATTAGGAGATTAGCCATATTATCTTGGAGTGGTGAGACAACCTAATACCACATGGGATAATACCATAGCTATGAATTGATAAGGTAAGGAGGAGATTAATTCAACCAAGATACCCAAGTGGAGTTATAGACTTGATCCCTATTGGGATATTGTGAATACACCATAAACCCTAGAATAAACCATTCCTTTATAAGAGAGCCCAAGCTATGGTGTTACACTTAAGTAGTTGAGGCAACACTTGAATGTGAGGGAGAGAACTATCCATATACCATATGATTATATCATCCTTGATCAAGTAGAACTCTAACTTAATATCTCGGGCATTATCCTGGCATATAAGTTATTGAGACAACCATAGTATGTCCATCCTAGAAAGTTAAATAGAAGTGTTATACCTTAATTGACCAAGATAACACTTGATTTTAGAAGTGAGAACCTCATTTAATGTGAGATAACTTAGGAAGCCAAACCTTGATAAATATAAATTGTGTAGTGATCATAAACCCTAAGAACTTTAAGTAGAAGATATAAGCCCATAAGAAAAGTTTAGAGTTAAGGTCTATAATCTATATGGTAGGAAACCATACATCAATATAACCAAAGTTAACTATAAAAAGAACCATAACCACCTTAGTTACTTTAGTGATAAATTAAGAATGAGAATAGAAGTCTATTGGTAGCAGATGAAACCACTTCCTAGATCCTTAGTAACTAAAGGAGCATAGGAAATATTAAGCAAGTAATCATTTTACCATGCATTGGGGAGATTAAACCTAGCACATGCAATAGGATGTCATCCCAATTCTATAAATTAGAATTGTATCTCAACCCTAGTTTACACACCACGTTGGAGATTGCACTATAAACCTAGACCATAATTGTGAATCAAACCCATGGCCATTAGGTAAATATCATTAGAACTCTAGCATTGCACTCTCATGCTTAATTACTAAACATAAGAGTCACCTAATGCTAAATCCTTTAATTAAAACCTTGTGTGTTTAACAACTATTTAACTCTATAACCAAGATAAACCATGATGGAAACAATACCTACTTTGATACTTTCAAATATGATGATATTACTAACCTTAATAAGTGGGGTTATGAGAGCAACTATAAAACCCTAATATATGGAAGTTCACATAAAATCATGTGTAATTGACCAACTCCTCAAATCGAAACCAAGCCCTAATAATAACTTCGAAATACTTTGAGTTGCAATTATCAATTCTCTTAAATCCTAACAGAATTATTTCACAAGAAAAAGGAAATTAAAAATAAGAATTGAAACCCATGTCTATCTACTATTATAAACAAGCCACAACTATGCATTGTAATTCAATAAAAAAGTATTGGTTCCAACTAAAGAATGAAGTAATAGTCCTTGAACTACATCTCCATTCAATTAACATAACAAGAACCCTACAATTCAAATTTGAACTTAAATCAGATTCAAAAAGAAATATAAAACAGAAAATAAAAACAGAAAAGAAAAATGAGAGAAAACCTTACCTGCCTCACCTGGCCGGACAGCCCACGCTGTAGCCCACCCGAACAGCCCAACAGCACAGCCCATCAGCAGCCAAGCCCAACCCAGCAGCCAGAGCAAGCACAGCCCAGTACCTCTTCGTGAAATATCTACGAAGGAGGAGACGTCCTCATCTTCTTCCTCGCGCGGAGGACAGCACGACGCCGTGTCTCTCTTCTCCCTCGCGCTGGCAGCATCCCCTGGCTCGACGTCGTGACGAGGCGCGCCCTGTCGCCCTATAAAAGCTCCCGAACGAACCCTAATTCGGTTTCCTCTTCTTCTGCTCCGTTCCACTACCATGCCGAAACCAGGCCGCACCACTTCACCATTACCGCCGTCGATGGAGGCCACCCCGGCGTCTAATAAGTGGACCTGGAGATGCGCCTCGACGCATAGAGCATGTGTGCGGAAGCTAGCATCCTGGGGAGCTTGGAGTCGGCCTAATTTCAACAATTCCTCCCTCAGCACTTCGCCGGAATCGGCGAATTTCTCGCCGTCTCTGCCATCAATCGCCGTCGCCGACCACACCGTTCGCTTCAGGGTATGAATCCGCTTCGTTAGCACCCTTTATCGCATCCTAGGTTTGCCTGTAGCTCACTTTCGAAATCGGGCCGGAGTTTGCCGCCGCGGAGACGCTCGCCGGAGATGTCTCCGGTGACCATTAGCCAGCGGCGCCGCCACTATAGGGTTCACCACGTCACGGTGAATCGTTTGAGCCCAAAACGCACCCGCGGGAGCACCACCGCGCCGTCGGCCGCCGACGGCAGCTCGCCGGCAGCAAGCTCGCTGGCCATGTTGGCGTGTTGGACCTGGTCCACGCCGACGTGGCGTCTGACCTGGCCAATGGCCCACTGGTCAGTGCCCCTGAGGGTACATCAGCCGGGTGTGTTTAGTTATTTACTTTTAATTTTCAATTCACAAATTACTGCAACTCTGCAAAATTATATCAAATCCATATTAACTCAGAAAAATGAAAATAACGTATCAAAATTCTTAGAAAACTAAACTCTATCTAATAAAAATATAAAATGAAATTTTTATTTTTAATAAAAATTCAATTATTTTAGACTTGTTAATTAAGCCTTATTTATTAATTCTAAATTCAATTAAACTTCAATAATTAGAAAAACTTCTAAATTTAATAAAAACCCAGTAAGTAAATCAGGAAAATATTAAAACTAATTTTCCTTTACTTTTAACTTATTAAATCCTTAATAAGAGGATTTAAAACCCAATTAATAATTACATTAATTATTAATTATTTAAAAATAATAAAATGCCAAATTCAATGTTATTTTATTCTCAAAGTTGTTAATAACTTCAACCTTATTAATGAAGTTATTAATCCAATAATTATAGGGTAATTAGGAAACCCTAGCACCATTAGAAACAAAGTGATAACCTCATCATTTCATGTGTAATCCTAAAACCCTAGTGCCATTTAGACCTAGATCCATTACTTCTTATGAACCCTAAATGGATCTCAAACCTAAACCTAAGTAACATGTGAGCATGTTACTTCACCAATAAACATAGATTCATATCCAGCAACTAAATACTAGTTAGAATCCACATAAAATATGGGAAATCCTATCACTACTAACTAGCATCCCATGTGTTCATCTTCATTAGACCTAAATAATCCAAGTAGGGCCAGCCAAGTGGAAACCCTAGATTCCATTACAAAAAACCACCATCCTTAATTAACCATGCTTATCATCACATCCTTGTGATGAACCATAATAGCAACTATACTTGCTATTCTCAGTATCACATACCATATTCCACTAAACCCTACTAATGTTAGATAATTATCAAACATCCTATTTAGGAACCAACCAATCCTTACTTAGGGAATTAAAATAGCAAACCTAAACAACCTCAACTTTATTATTATGCTTCTTAGCATTTAAGAAGTATGTTCTTCAAAAATTATTCTTTTGAAGAAAATAGTAAATAACCTCAACCATACTTAACAGGACCTATAAACCCTAACTAGCTATCACCAACCATGTATACCACCTTGATAGCAACTAATGATAATTAAGATGTTTAGGCTTAATTCAACAACACAAGCCTAATAGCTGATAAATCTAACTAGGTTGTGATCCCTCTAATACTAACTTCAGGAACTAGAAGAAATCATAGTCAACCTTAGAACCCCACAAATCCAATAATCATACTTGTTCTTTATTAAATAACATGTTCTTAAAAAGTTATTCTTTTAGAGAATATAACAAGTAATCATCAACCATGCCTTATAGGACTTAAAATTGACAACTGCTCTTTACTTATTATACAACTACAATCCCTGGTTGTGTATGATTATTACTATTCATTTTGCCACTTGCTTATAATTCTAAAAACAACACAAACCTGAATAAGAACCTTGTTTGTGAATCACTCTAAAAGTGCAACACCCCTGAACTAATCATTACAACTCACTGATCCTAAATCATCGGGGTTAGGTCACGTTTAGAGCGATTGCATCTCATTCTTATGCATTATTGCATCCTTGCCAATCTTTTAAACATCATCCTTACCGGACGATGATGCTATTTCAGAATTTGGAGTTATTGCGTATCGAAGACCTTGTCCGCATAATCTTGCGAGTCAAGAAAGGCAAGTTCATCACTTGCTCATGTCATTTGAAGTATTTTTATCAAATTACTTGCAAAGTATTATGGTTATCACTATTGCACAAAAATCAAAACCACTACTTTCATAACTATGAATATGACTATGTGGTGGGCAATGGAACCATGGATTGTGTTGATATGGTGGAGGTTCCATTGCACGGGTTTATATCCATCTAGGATTAAACAACAAATGTCGCCAGATGATTCTTGTGCCGTAATACCCGTGTTAACCATAAGATCCGGAGTGGGACGGAGTAGTCAAAAGTGTTTCCACCTCTCGTTCATCAACGGATGCGCTTTACCGTAGACACTTGTATCCGTCGGCGGCAAGCGGTAGGCTGGGGAAGCCTTAAGTCCCCACGGCATAGTCCGTAGACACTTGTCGTTCGAAGAACAAGCGGTAGGCCGGGGAAGCCTTAAGTCCCCACGGTATTGCGGTCTATGAGGGATTGTAAGGTGTCCGGAACGGTCTATCCATGATGATAGGGGAAGGCATATGAATGCCCGGAACGGTCTCATCATGGATATAGGGGAGGACAATCTTACAAAAGGGTGGGTGTTCGAGGTAGCGGAGGAACATGATTGGCTAGACCTTATACCGGGCCTCACACCAAAGGAAGTGTGGACGGGTAACGTGCTCGGTTGGCAACAAGGTTAAGATCTCTTATGGGTAAAGCAACACACCTCTGCAGAGTGTAAAGAACTGTGACCAGTCACTCCCAGTTCCGGGATATGGAACTGCGAACGCGGCCGGAAAGGAGTGATACGTCTCCAACGTATCGATAATTTCTTGTGTTCCATGCCACATTATTGATGTTATCTACATGTTTTATGCACACTTTATGTCATATTCGTGCATTTTCTGGAACTAACCTATTAACAAGATGTCGAAGTGCCGTTCTCGTTTTCTCGCTGTTTTTGGTTTCAGAAATCCTAGTAACGAAATATTCTCGGAATCGGACGAAATCAACGCCAAAGTTCCTATTTTCATCGGAAGCATCCGGAACACCCGGGAAGGACCGGAGGGGGCCACAGGGCCACCAAACCCTAGGCTGGCGCGGCCGAGGGGGGGCCGCGCCGCCCTATGGTGTGGCCCCCCTGTCAGCCCTCCTGCGCCGCCTCTTCGCCTATATAAAGCCCCCGGATCAGAAAACCCGATACCAATTGACGAAACCCACGTAAACCTGCCGAGCCGCCGCCATCGCGAAGCCAAGATCCGGGGGACAGGATCTCGTTCCGGCACCCTGCCGGAGCGGGGAAGTGCCCCCGGAAGGCTTCTCCATCGACACCGCTGCCATCTCCACCGCCATCTTCATCACCGCTGCTGCTCCCATGAGGAGGGAGTAGTTCTCCATCGAGGCTCGGGGCTGTACCGGTAGCTATGTGGTTCATCTCTCTCCTATGTGTGTCAATACAATAATCTCATGAGCTGCCTTACATGATTGAGATTCATATGATGATGCTTGTAATCTAGATGTCATTATGCTAGTCAAGTGGGTTTTACTTATGTGATCTCCGGAGACTCCTCGTCCCACGTGTGTAAAGGTGACAAGTGTGTGCACCGTGTGGGTCTCTTAGGCTAGATTTCACAGTAATACTTACTCATTGAATGGTATAGTGAGGTGCTTATTTATATCTCTTTAAGATTGCAGCATGTTGTATCACAATTTATCCATGTGCTACTCTAGTGATTTGTTATTAAAGTAGTTTATTCCTCCCGCATGTGTGCAAAGGTGACAAGTGCGTGCACCGTGTTAGTACTTGGTTTATGCTATGATCATGATCTCTTGTAGATTATGGAGTTAACTATTGCTATGATAATATTGATGTGATCTATTCCTCCTACATATGCATGAAGGTGACGAGTGTGCATGCTATGCTAGTACTTGGTTTAGTAGCGTTGATCTATCTTACACTAAAGGTTACTTAAACATGAGCATTATTGTGGAGCTTGTTAACTCCGGCATTGAGGGTTCGTGTAATCCTACGCAATGTGTTCATCATCCAACAAAAGTGTAGAGTATGCATTTATCTGTTCTGTTATGTGATCGATGTTGAGAGTGTCCACTAGTGAAAGTGTAATCCCTAGGCCTTGTTCCTAAATACTGCTGAGTTACTACAGCTTGTTTACTACTACTGCGTTACTACTGCTGAGTTACTACTGCTTGTTTACTGTTTTACTCGCGTTACTACTGCTGCAATACCACCACCATCAACTACGCGCCAAGCACTTTTCTCGGCACCGTTGCTACTGCTCATACTTATTCATACCACCTCGTATTTCACTATCTCTTCGCCGAACTAGTGCACCTATTTGGTGTGTTGGGGACACAAGAGACTTCTTGCTTTGTGGTTGCGGGGTTGCATGAGAGGGATATCTTTGACCTCTTCCTCCCCGAGTTCGATAAACCTTGGGTATCCACTTAAGGGAAACTTGCCGCTGTTCTACAAACCTCTACTCTTGGAGGCCCAACACTGTCTACAGGAAAGGAGGGGGAACGTAGACATCAAGCACTTTTCTGGCGCCGTTGCCGGGGAGGAAAGGTAAAAGGCTCTCATACTACGGTCTCGGTGTAAAGTATTTTTCTCGGCGCCGTCGTGTGTGTGCTCAAAGCTATTTCCTTTAGATCCTGCAATTGCAACTTTTTGTTTCTTGTTTACACTAGTTTGGCATAATGGACAACAATGAGCTTCTTGTTCTATTTCCTGATTTAAAACATGGATTGTTTGATGCGAAAATTAAAAAACCTATGAAATCTTGTTTGCATGCCGGTAGTAATATTAGTATGAACGCTTTGAACACCATTGTTGATAATGATATAGAAAGTTCTAAGCTTGGGGAAGCTGGTTTTCATGATCTTTTTAGTCCCCCAAGCATTGAGGAGAAAATTTTCTTTGATGATACTTTGCCTCCTATTTATGATGATTATAATGATAGTGGTCTCTTGGTGCCACCTACTATGGAGAGTAAATTTTGTTGTGATTATACTATGCATCCTACACTTGATGAGAATAATAATGATAGCTACTTTGTTGAATTTGCTCCCACTACAACTAATAAAATTGATTATGCTTATGTTGGGAGTAGTAATAATTTTATGCATGAGACTCATGATAAGAATGCTTTATGTGATAGTTATATTGTTGAGTTTGCTCATGATGCTACTGAAAGTTATTATGAGAGAGGAAAATATGGTTGTAGAAATTTTCATGTTACTAAAACACCTCTCTATGTGCTGAAATTTTTGAAGCTATACTTGTTTTATCTTCCTATGCTTGTTACTTTGCTCCTCATGAACTTGTTTATTTATAAGATTCCTCTTCATAGGAAGCATGTTAGACTTAAATGTGTTTTGAATTTGCCTCTTGGTGCTCTCTTTTGCTTCAAATACTATTTCTTGCGAGTGCATCATTAAAACTGCTGAGCCCATCTTAATGGCTATAAAGAAAAGAACTTCTTGGGAGATAACCCATGTGTTATTTTGCTACAGTACTTTGTTTTATATTTGTGTCTTGGAAGTTGTTTACTACTGTAGCAACCTCTCCTTATCTTAGTTTTGAGTTTTGTTGTGCCAAGTTAAGCCGTTGATAGAAAAGTAAGTACTAGATTTGGATTACTGCGCAGTTCCAGATTTCTTTGCTGTCACGAATCTGAGCCCACTGCCCTGCAGGAAGCTCAGAAAATTATGCCAATTTACGTGCATGATCCTCAGATATGTACGCAACTTTCATTCAATTTGAGCATTTTCATTTGAGCAAGTCTGGTGGCCTAATAAAATCCATCTTTACGGACTGTTCTGTTTTGACAGATTCTGCCTTTTATTTCGCATTGCCTCTTTTGCTATGTTGGATGAATTTCTTTGATCCATTGATGTCCAGTAGCTTTATGCAATGTCCAGAAGTGTTAAGAATGATTGTGTCACCTCTGAACATGTTAATTTTTATTGTCCACTAACCCTCTAATGAGTTGTTTCGAGTTTGGTGTGGAGGAAGTTTTCAAGGGTCAAGAGAGGAGGATGATATACTACGATCAAGGAGAGTGACAGCTCTAAGCTTGGGGATGCACCCGGTGGTTCACCCCTGCATATATCAAGAAGACTCAAGCGTCTAAGCTTGGGGATGCCCAAGGCATCCCCTTCTTCATCGACAAATTATCAGGTTCCTTCTCTTGAAACTACATTTTTATTCGGCCACATCTTATGTGCTTTTTCTTGGAGCGTCTGTTTGTTTGCTTTTGTTTTTGTTTGTGTTTGAATAAATTGGATTACATCATGCTTGTGTGGGAGAGAGACACGCTCCGCTGGTTCGTATGAACACATGTGTTCTTAGCTCATAATATTCATGGCGAAGTTTCCTCTTCGTTAAATTGTTATATGGTTGGAATTGGAAAATGATACATGTAGTAATTGCTATAATGTCTTGGGTAATGTGATACTTGGCAATTGTTGTGCTCATGTTTAAGCTCTTGCATCATATACTTTGCACCTATTAGTGAAGAAATACATAGAGCATGCTAAAATTTGGTTTGCATAATTGGTTTCTCTAAGGTCTAGATAATTTCTAGTATTGAGTTTGAACAACAAGGAAGACGGTGTAGAGTCTTATAATGTTTTCAATATGTCTTTTATGTGAGTTTTGCTGCACCGGTTCATCCTTGTGTTTGTTTCAAATAACCTTGCTAGCCTAAACCTTGTATCGAGAGGGAATACTTCTCATGCATCCAAATACTTGAGCCAACACTATGCCATTTGTGTCCACCATACCTACCTACTACATGGTATTTCTCCGCCATTCCAAAGTAAATTGCTTGAGTGCTACCTTTAAACAATTCAAAATTTATTACCTCTTATTTGTGTCAATGTTTTATAGCTCATGAGGAAGTATGTGGTGTTTATCTTTCAATCTTGTTGGGCAACTTTCACCAATGGACTAGTGGCTTCATCCGCTTATCCAATAATTTTGCAAAAAGAGCTGGCAATGGGATTCCCGAGTCCCAAATTAACAAACTAAAAATAGACACTCCTCCATGGTATGTGATTGTTGGACGGCACCCGAAGGATTCGGTTAGCCATGCCTTGTGTAAGCAAAGGTTGGGAGGAGTGTCATCATAATAAAACTAAAATAAAAAGGTACTCCTTCATGGTATGAGATTGTTGGCAGGCACCCGAGGATTCGGTTAGCCATGGTTTGTGAAAGAAAGGTTGGAAGGAGTGCCATCCAAAAATAAAATAAAATGGGAGCCGCTCTTTGAAGGTTTGTCTGGCAAGGGGGTTAGAGTACCCGCTACCATTCGTTGACAACAACACACACCTCTCCAAACTTTATTTTTATGCTCTCTTTATGTTTTCAAAATCAAAGCTCTAGCACAAATATAGCAATCGATGCTTTCCTCTTTGAAGGACCATTCTTTTACTTTTATTGTTGAGTCAGTTCACCTATTTCTCTCCACCTCAAGAAGCAAACACTTGTGTGAACTGTGCATTGATTCTTACATATTTGCATATTGCACTTGTTATATTGCTTTGCATTGACAATTATCCATGAGATATACATGTTATAAGTTGAAAGCAACCGCTGAAACTTAATCTTCTTTTGTGTTGCTTCAATGCCTTTACTTTGAATTATTGCTTTATGAGTTAACTCTTATGCAAGACTTATTGATGCTTGTCTTGAAGTGCTATTCATGAAAAGTCTTTGCTTTATGATTCAGTTGTTTACCCATGTCATATACATTGTTTTGATCGCTGCATTCACTACATATGCTGTACAAACAGTATGATCAAGGTTATGATGGCATGTCACTCCAGAAATTATCTTTGTTATCGTTTTACCTGCTCGGGACGAGCAGTAACTAAGCTTGGGGATGCTGATACGTCTCCAACGTATCGATAATTTCTTGTGTTCCATGCCACATTATTGATGTTATCTACATGTTTTATGCACACTTTATGTCATATTCGTGCATTTTCCGGAACTAACCTATTAACAAGATGCCGAAGTGCCGGTTCTCGTTTTCTCGCTGTTTTTGGTTTCAGAAATCCTAGTAACGAAATATTCTCGGAATCGGACGAAATCAACGCCAAAGTTCCTATTTTCATCGGAAGCATCCGGAACACCCGGAAGGACCGGAGGGGGCCACAGGGCCACCAAACCCTAGGCTGGCGCGGCCAAGGGGGGGGCCGCGCCGCCCTATGGTGTGGCCCCCCTGTCAGCCCTCCTGCGCCGCCTCTTCGCCTATATAAAGCCCCTGGATCAGAAAACCCGATACCAATTGACGAAACCCACAGAAACCCGCCGAGCCGCCGCCATCGCGAAGCCAAGATCCGGGGGACAGGATCTCTCGTTCCGGCACCCTGCCGGAGCGGGGAAGTGCCCCCGGAAGGCTTCTCCATCGACACCGCTGCCATCTCCACCGCCATCTTCATCACCGCTGCTGCTCCCATGAGGAGGGAGTAGTTCTCCATCGAGGCTCGGGGCTGTACCGGTAGCTATGTGGTTCATCTCTCTCCTATGTGTGTCAATACAATAATCTCATGAGCTGCCTTACATGATTGAGATTCATATGATGATGCTTGTAATCTAGATGTCATTATGCTAGTCAAGTGGGTTTTACTTATGTGATCTCCGGAGACTCCTCGTCCCACGTGTGTAAAGGTGACAAGTGTGTGCACCGTGTGGGTCTCTTAGGCTAGATTTCACGTAATACTTACTCATTGAATGGTATAGTGAGGTGCTTATTTATATCTCTTTAAGATTGCAGCATGTTGTATCACAATTTATCCATGTGCTACTCTAGTGATTTGTTATTAAAGTAGTTTATTCCTCCTCGCATGTGTGCAAAGGTGACAGTGCGTGCACCGTGTTAGTACTTGGTTTATGCTATGATCATGATCTCTTGTAGATTATGGAGTTAACTATTGCTATGATAATATTGATGTGATCTATTCCTCCTACATATGCATGAAGGTGACAAGTGTGCATGCTATGCTAGTACTTGGTTTAGTAGCGTTGATCTATCTTACACTAAAGGTTACTTAAACATGAGCATTATTGTGGAGCTTGTTAACTCCGGCATTGAGGGTTCGTGTAATCCTACGCAATGTGTTCATCATCCAACAAAAGTGTAGAGTATGCATTTATCCGTTCTGTTATGTGATCGATGTTGAGAGTGTCCACTAGTGAAAGTGTAATCCCTAGGCCTTGTTCCTAAATACCGCTGAGTTACTACAGCTTGTTTACTACTACTCGCGTTACTACCGCTGAGTTACTACCGCTTGTTTACTCGTTTTACTCGCGTTACTACCGCTGCAATACCACCACCATCAACTACGCGCCAAGCACTTTTCCGGCACCGTTGCTACTGCTCATACTTATTCATACCACCCGTATTTCACTATCTCTTCGCCGAACTAGTGCACCTATTTGGTGTGTTGGGGACACAAGAGACTTCTTGCTTTGTGGTTGCGGGGTTGCATGAGAGGGATATCTTTGACCTCTTCCTCCCCGAGTTCGATAAACCTTGGGTATCCACTTAAGGGAAACTTGCTGCTGTTCTACAAACCTCTACTCTTGGAGGCCCAACACTGTCTACAGGAAAGGAGGGGGAACGTAGACATCAAGGAGCTCCATGAAGTTCTAGTAAACCGGTGAAGGCTGACGGACATAGCTCTTCTGAATAAAAGCAACCTCTTGAAGAAATGATTATGAAAACCTGCATTGGTATTAGACTTTCTGGTCTAATGCTGTAGCTAGTGCATTAAACACCTCTTTCCTATAATGAACTTGTTGAGTACGCTCGTACTCATCCCACTCTTAAATCCCCGCTTAGATATGGAGGCACCGAAGGAGGATCTACAGTGCAACACGAAGATCGAGGAGTCAACAACTACTTTAAGGGACAGGAACCTGTCAGAAGAGGCAGATACCACATCCAACAAGGAGAAACCTAGATTAGCAAAAGAAAGGAACTAGCTTCCTAAACTTAGCTCCTATTTAGCTAGAATCTATTCATAGCCTCTGTAGCTAGTTAAATACTCTACAACTAGAGTTCGCGATAAGACTAGTCTACGAGTCGTTCTTCTGGAGTTATTTGCAGTTTTACCTCATTGTAAAGTAGGAGGCTGTGCTGATCTTATGTAACCGAGTCAATGTTGTAATTCTATAGACATGCCTTGGACCCGCATATGTTTCTGTTGTACCACTCTGAGCGATATAATACTAGTGGAACGGTGTTTCATTGGTGTTATATCAGACTTGCATACTACACCATGCGGTGGTATGCCGGGTCACCACAGCTTGGTATCAGAGCAAATGCTTTGACCCTAGGATTAAAACCCTTTAAAGGAGACCTATAGGATTGGTAGTGTCTATAGGAAGTTGTCCTAGGTAAACCAAATATTTTTATGACTTGAGATGGATATTCACTTGAGAATAATCCTGACACACTTGAGTCAACAATTCTTACTTATATTTTCTAAGTAATGTTAGCTAACTAATCTCAAATTATATAGGATACCATTAAGATCCTAAAATAATATATGAGTAGATCACAGTTGGTATACAATACATGGTAGTCCAAAGAGAGGATACAACCATAAGGAAGATATCCTATTGGAAGATGTGTACCAACACATATAAGATTAAGTAAGAAGTATTCAGACATGGAATAGGAGTGATATCAAGTAAGATAATTAAGATATCCTATTAGAAAGTGTAAACCCAATACAAGTAATGGGTAAGTAAACTATCCAAACTTGTAAAGCAGTTGATAGTAAGTGATACAAATAAGTTATATGAGGTAGTATGGACCATGATGAGTCAATCATGGGAGATAAGGAAGAGTGATAGGAATAATATATGTCTACTTACATGGTAGAGTAGCTAATCTTATATGATTCACCTGAGAATCATTATGTGATGGAATAGAACACTATAAGTATTTTAGAAGAAGTACAACCAGAAGCCAGACATTAGTGCAAGAACTGTGTTCCAAAGATATGGGAAGTGTGCCAAGCATATCATGACCATAGTCTTATGATAGAAACACTTGGAAGTATAGGAGCTATATTTCCATAGTTATGTGTTTAGAGTAGCAAAATTAGAACTTAGATATATCATGTGAAGTAGTCTTCAACAAAATGGAAATTAAGTAATTCTTCCAAAGAACTTTAGGTCAACCATAACTATCCTAGCCTACTTTGTTTCAAGTTTATCTCATTGCAAATGTGCAATTAAGGTAAAGGTGGAGACAAATAGTAGAATCCCATATATTCGTGCTAAGTATCACGATATAAACCTATATTATGTGGTGTTATATACTACACATCTCAGCTCGATGTTTAGAGATGTCTTAATCAATTATATCATATTCAGGCTTATGATGATGTGTATTATAAGCACAAAGCTGAATCTTCTTGGATTTTATTGGATTTTCATTGATTGACTAGATCCATACATGAAGTTTGACTTGGATATGCAAATGCATGTTGCTATATCAAGTCCTTACTTGGTGCTATAGATCTAGAGGGTAATGGTAAACGTGTGAGGAAGTGACGAATTCTGGAAGATTCTGAAGACAAGATGAAGCATCATCGGAGAAATGAAGTAAAGTTGTGGGAAGTAACCACAATACTCTGAAAGAAGTACAATCAGAAAATCATGCATATTTCAATAAAGGAGTAATTTAGTACAGAAGAAGCATGAAGGTGAGAAATATGATGATTATGGTGAAGCTCAAGCAGATCCCTAGTCATCATGGAAGAGGGAATGCATGGGAAATCACTTAGGATACTATAATCATAGTGTCAGCTAGTGGTTTTCTTGCAAAATAAACCCTGAATGAAGGAAGGTGATATATGAAATCATAGCAGACATAAGAAGACCATAGTTGATATCGAAGACCACAATTGGTATAATATCAATACTGCGAGATAAAGTAGAAGATGTCTCGTCCAGTTGATCAGAACCTATAATAGAATCCATTTTTAGATATCAAATAGCCACAGTTGGTATAATAACCACAGCTGGTATCAGTTGGTATTAGAAATAGTCCACGATTGAATTAGTTGTAACAAAAGTTTGTGAACAAATAAAAGTCTTGTCAGCCAACTAGCTAGATCTATAAACATTTAGTCAAAGGATTCACATTGGATGTCCACAATTGAGTGGATACACCACAAAGTTTCTTCGCAAAACCTTAGAGGAATATAAATTATAAACAAGACCTATACTAATATTCTAATCACAAGTCCAATAGTTGGAAGAAAAGGAGTTGAAGACCATAAGAAAACTCTAAGGGGTAGAGTAAAGATTGAGTTGATTGTACAATAAATCAATATTTTGAGTAAGATAGATGAAGAAGGTCTTAACTGAGAGGAAGTTCGATCTTATTTTCATAAGATTGTTGAACACTACTTTCAGAAGTATGTTGAAAGTATAGAGATGGTAAACCTAGAGGGGGGGTGAATAGGTTTCTACAAATTTTAATTCTTTCTTTGCAATATTAGGCTTTGCGGAATATAAAGATGAGCCTAATGCAAACTAGGTGAAGCAACCTATATGAGGATACAACTAACTCAAGCACGAAGGCTCTCACGAGCAGTTAAATCACAAGTAAGGAGTTCGGTTAGAGATAACCGATAGGACGCGGAGACGAGGATGTATTCCCGTGTTCCCTTGCTTTGCAACAAGGTACGTCACGTTTGGAGGAGTGGAGGTCCCACGAAGGATTCCCCGCGCCACGAAGGCTCACCCTATTCTCCGGAGCCTATCCCACGAAGGAATAGCTCACTCACTTGTGGTAGACTTTGAGGTAGCCTCCAAACCTTCACAATCTTGCCCGGAGCAAATCCACAGCCCGGATGCTTCCGGACTCCTCTTGCCCACCTAGGGTTTCCAAGGAACCCTAGGAAGCAAGCTTCTCAATGAATACAAGGGGGAATGAGATTTGGCTTGGTAGAACGGTAGATCGGGTCCTCCTCTAGTGATTCCCGGAGGGATTTGAGTTTGGGTGGAGGAGGAGGGAGATCTGAGGCTTTTGGTGTTTCTAGCAATGGAGTAAGAGAGAGAGAGCTCAAGAACAGTTTATAGTATGTTGCCTAACCCTTCCAAGGTAGAAGAAGGGGTATTTATAGTGTTCTTCAAAATCTGGCCGTTGCCACTTGCCACCTCAGCATTCTTCCCGACAAACCCGGTCAGACCGGACAGCCCGGTCGTGAGGCCGGTCAGACCGGACTGGTGACCGGAGCACCTTTGCGTCGTCCTGGAGCTTGTCCGGTTGGTGCCCGGTTGCTGCCCGGTTTCCGAGCGGTCGACCGGACGTGGTGCCGGACCCGCCGGTCAGGAGCCCGGTCGACCGGGCCACAGACCGGACCTGCTGGTCCTCCTGTGGAGCCCGGTTTCCGACCGGTCGACCGGCCTGTACGCCGGACTGGCCGGTTGCTGGCCCGGTTTGACCGGGCAGGTGACCGGATTTCTCCTGTAACCCCTTTTTGATTGTTGTTGAAATGGGGGGTCACCTTTAGCCTTCTTGTTCCATTGATACACCTTTATACCTCTTTGGCTAATACCTGGGAATCATCTAGTAGTCATGTATTAGTCCAAATACACTAGCACGGTGTCATTGTTACCAAAATAATGGATAAGGGTAAAATACCCTTACAATCTCCCCCTTTTGGTATACGATGACAAACCGAGCTAGAGTCACAAATAGATATTATGATAAGCTCTAAACCTTGATTCCACATAAGATATTACGAAAGCTCCCCCATAGTGTGTGCACTTGGAGAATTTGCGTTTGAATGCAAAGTGCACCACTTGTGAAACATGAGAAGCTCCCCCAATATCTTTAGGAAACAAGCATGGTATGGAGATGTGCATATCAAGATATATAAGCATAACACACATAAACATCCTAACATAGAGTAGCACACATAATAGTCGTCCATACACATCCATACATGAGTTATTGGAAATAGCAAATAGTTCTTGAAAAACTCAAAGTAAACAAGCACAAGCCATATAAAATCCAAATAAGGCAATGTTGGGGGGATGACCCCCG
>NC_061513.1:50688924-50832106 GCF_022539505.1 Lolium rigidum | reverse complement strand
GCTGTTCATGCACCGCTGGTATGTTGCTCCGGCTGGTGCGCCGCGCGCCGCTCTATCTGCAGCAGCCCGACTTCCTTCCGGGATGTCAGGGTTTTGGACTCGGGCGACCCGGATTTCTCCGTCTGGGTCGTCGAAGTTAAGGCGTGCGCTGGGAAAGTCGTTCGCACGGGCGCGCTCCATGCGCCGGCGGTTTCGCTGCTGGCGATAGTGGGATACAGCTCTCACTTCGTCTTGCTCGAGGCGGAATTTCTGCCTTTCGGCGAGCTCCTTTTTCCTTTGCTCCTCGAGGGCCGCCCGGTGCGCCTCGATCTCGGTTGCGGTGGCGGTTGCAGGGAGGGGAGTGGTGAAGGCGTCGACTGGATGCTCTTCTTCACCCCTGCCATGAAGACTGCGGTTGGGTAGCGGTAGCGCGGGGCCTCGACGGAGTCCGAGTCGGAGTCGCTGCCGAAGAGGGAGAGGATGGAGTCGTCCTCAAAGCCACCTTCGAAGTCACTCGGGTGGGAGACCATGGAGATAGAGTCCTTGGTTGACGCTGTGGCGATGGAGCGAGCAGTCGGGGACGCAGCGGTGGATCCTGCAACCGACGTTATAGCGATGATGTCGGTGAAGTCGGCGTCGATCGCGGCGATGACGGAGTCGATGACTGGGATGGTGTCGATGGAGTCGGCGGTTGGAGCAGTGTCGGTGGAGTCGGCGGTTGGAGCGGTGTCGGTGGAGTCGGCGGCTGCCGAGGCAATGTTGGAGTTGGTAGTCGGTGCCACGACCGCCGACTCGGCATCGTCTTCCAGGGCCGCCTCAGCCTCCGCGTATACCTCGCCGGTGACCGGGCGAGTAGCAGTGAGGAGCTGCCCTGGCGCGAAGGGGTCGTGCGAGCGGCCGGGCGAGGCTCAGAGGGGTCGCTAACGCCGGCGAGCCCAACGAAGAGGTTGATGGAGCCGATCGGCACCATCCAGGCGTGCTTGAGAGGCGACGAGGCGGGTCGGTAGGTGCTCGGCTGGATGTGGAAGAAATTGCCGGTGGCGATCATCCTGCCAGAAGCAACCGGCCGCCGCACTGGCGAGTAAGGCCTCGCCGTAGCTCGGAGGCTTGATCTCCCATGCCCCACGGTGGGCGCCACTGTCGTGGATGTGACCACGGCAGATGCTACAGGGGGTAGCACTTCGTTGATGCGAGGGGAAGGGAACATCGCCATCTACGGGTCGAGGTGCAAGAGACGCAAGGGTTTTACCCAGGTTCAGCCCCTCCGGAGAGTAAAAGGCCTACGTCCTGCTAGATCTTTATTGCTCAGTGGGGAATTACAATGGGGGGGCTCAGCCGGCCACTACTCCGGGAGCTTACAAAGGGAGATTGGATCTTTAATCAAGTGTCCTCTAGGGTTTAAGCTCGGGGGTTTATATAGACACCCCCGACTTAGGGTTACATGGCGATAACTCCAAATCATATTCGTTGCTATTAATCCGGGATTCGTTAACCCCCTAGCAAGTAATCTTCTAATCCGGTCGCACAGATCTTCTCCTTAGAATCGCGGCCCAGTCGCCTTTGGGCCCAGTCGCTTGGGCGACTGGCAGTCCACCCGGGCCTTCGTCTTCACGGCGAGTGGGACTGGCGACCCACCCCCTATGGGCATATCCCCATCATCTGGAAAAATAGGATTTTTCATATAATTTCCATCAACTGTTGATCTTCCGAAATATTGCATTCTGACGGTGCTTTTTCCAGCAGAATCCTGGCTCCGGTGCGCGATCCTCCAATAATCATGAAACATGCAAAATAGATGAAATAACATAAGTATCATCTCCAAATATGAAATATATCAATGAATAACAGCAAATTATGATATAAAATAGTGATGCAAAATGGACGTATCAATGGCCAGCCAAACCCTAAGGGGTGGAGTCCCAGGTGGACTCCACCATAGGTGGCCGGCCACCCCACCTAAGGGAAAGGTGGGAGTCCCACCTTGGGTAGGACTCCCCTTGAGTAGGTTTCCCACCTATGGGAGGTTTTGTTGTTGGGGTCTTATTCGAAGACTTGGACTACAACTCTTGGGGATTTCCACCTATATAATGAGGAGGAGAGGGAGGGGGCAGCCACTCTTGGCCGCACCACCTAGGGCTGCCCATGGCCGGCGCCCTACCCCCTCTCTCTCCCCAAACCCTAGTGCCCCTCCTCCACATACTACTCCCGCAGCGCATAGGCGAAGCCCTGCCGGAGTTCTTCACCACCACCGCCACCACGCCGTCGTGCTGCCGGGATTCCGAGGAGGATCTACTACTTCCGCTGCCCGCTGGAACGGGGAGAAGGACGTTTTCTTCATCAACACCGTACGTGTGACCGAGTACGGAGGTGCTGCCCGATTGTGGCACCGTCAAGATCTTCTACGCGCTTTTGAAAGCGGCAAGTGATCGTCTACCGCAGCAACGAGAGCCTCCTCTTGTAGGCTTTGGAAATCTTCAAGGGTTAGTGTCGTTCATCCCCTCGTTGCTCCCGTCTTCTAGATTGCATCTTGGCTTGGATTGCGTTCTCGCGGTAGGATTTTTTTGTTTTCTATGCTACGAATCCCTTCAGTGGTATCAGAGCCGTGTCTATGCATAGATGGTTGCACGAGTAGAACACAATTGTTTTGTGGGCGTTGATGCTTTGTTGTCTTTAGTTCGAGTACTTTGCATCTTTGTGGCATGGTGGGATGAAGCGGCTCGGGCTAACTTTACATGACCGCGTTCATGAGACTTGCTCCACGTTCGACATGCAACTTGTATTGCATAAGTGGCTTTGCGGGTGTCTGTCTCTCCCACCATAGTGAAGATTCAATTTACTCTTTCTATTGACAACACTAGTATCACCGTTGTGGTTCATGTTCGTAGGTAGATTGGATCTTACTCGAAAACCCTAAACCACGTAAAATATGCAAACCAAATTAGAGACGTCTAACTTGTTTTTGCAGGGTTTGGTGATGTGATATGGCCATGATGTGATGATGAATATGTATGAGATGATCATTATTGTATTGTGGCAACCGGCGAGAGCCTTATGGTTGTCTTTAAATTTCATGTTGAGTAGTTTTTCAAAGTAGTTGTAATAGTTGCTACATGAGGTGAACAACCATGAAGACGGCGCCATGGACCTTGACGCTACGCCGACGATGATGGAGATCATGCCCGTTGATGATGGAGATCATGTTCGTGCTTTGGAGATGAAGATCGAAGGCGCAAAGACTAAAGGGCCATATCATATCACATATGAATTGCATGTGATGTTAATCCTTTATGCATCTTATTTTGCTTAGAACGCGACGGTAGCATTATAAGATGATCCCTCACATTAATATCAAGATAATAAAGTGTTCTCCCCTCGTATGCACCGTTGCACAGTTCGTCGTTTCGAAGCATCTCGTGATGATCGGATGTGATAGACTCAACTTTCACATACAACGGGTGTAAGCCATGTTGCACACGCGGAATACTTGGGTTTGCTTGACGAGCCTAGCATGTACAGACATGGCCTCGGGACAACGGAAACCGAAAGGTTGAACACGAGTCATATGGATGATATGATCAACATGTTGATGTTCACTATTGAAGCTACATCATCTCACGTGATGATCGGTTTTGGTGTAGTGGATTTAGATCGTGTACCACTTAACAACTATGAGGGATGTTGTATTAAGTGGGAGTTCATTAGTCATGAATTAATTATCATAAACATAGTCTGAGTAGTATTTTGAATTAATTTTGTAGTATTGGCATCTGTTTTCTACCATGCGCTAGTCTTGTAATTGAGATAGAAATACTGTTAAAGTCTGACAAGAAACTTTACAGACTGGTACCGTATTGTTAAAGAATCAAGAAATGATTAAGTATTATTGCAAACTTTTAGTAAACCTCACATTGTTGATTCAGAGAGCTATGGTTTCAATTAGTACCTAAAGTTATCTTGTCTCCGTGAAACTTGAAGTTCAAATCTGTTTGAAAAGTAAGGAGCTGAAAATTTAGTTTTCAGAAATAATCAAGGTATGAGATATATATGATATCTAAGACCTTATTGCAAGATGATAGAATATAATTTGGTGAGACTACATAAACTCATAAGTTTTATGGGAATGTACGAAGGTTGAAGACGCAAGGCGTCCCAATCCTCCAACTATTGGGGCACTAACAATATTCGCATATCCATGAAGTGATCGTCCTTAGTATGCACCGTTGCTAAGACTCGTCGTTTTGAAGCATCACGTGATGATCGGGTGTTATAGATTCTACGTGTGCATACAACGGGTGCAAGCCAGATTTGCACATGCAAATACTGAGGTTATACTTTACGAGCCTAGCATGTACAGACATGGTCTCGAAAAGTCTTCATGATATGATAAATTTATGAGTGAAATTGTTCATCATATTAAAAGGTTACTAATAGTGAAATCCAGAACACTTGTCATATGATGATCAACTTCAAAGTAAGAACCTCAACTTTATTGGTATTTGACCAACAAACCTAGAAGTTATTGATGTTGAAGTGTGTTTCTGAATAATGAGGAAAGCTAAAAGAGAAACTACAAAAGATTATTGGCAGAAAGAAAGAAAATACTAGAAGGTCTAGTTCAGGTGTATATAAATGATATACATGTTATGGATGTATTCCTTGTTTGGTCACATAATGAAATTCTTGGGTATTTGTACCATATTGGTTAGTATGAGATATCATACAGTACAACACAATACAAGAATACGATGGCCTAAGTGACTGATAAGGAATATGGTAATAATGCACGTCTGGAACATAATAAAGTGTTATTATGTTTGTCGTTGGCATTCTACCTAGCCCTTAGAATTTATAATAAAGAACTTAATAATTGTTATTATGCTCTGGTCAAATGAAAACAATGAGTTGTTCAAATTATGACCTTACTCCATGTACGATGGATAAGTTATTATAAATCTTAATGGTGAAACACGCATACAGAACACTGACGCTAATATGCCGTAAGGCAAATGATTTGAATTCCACTTATTTGTGGAACCGCCATTTAGGTCATGTTGGAAAGGAACGCATGAAGAAACTCCATGCAAATGGATTATTGGAGTCATTTGATTTTTGAATCATTTGGCGCTTGCAAATCTTTTCTAAAAAGAATGACTGAAATACCGTTCATAGGCCAAGATTTGAACGGGCAACTAACTTAGTGGAAACATACATGATGATGTATATGGTTCACTGGGCATAGTTGTGTGCGGGAGATTCTTCTGCTTCATGAAAACTTCCAACAATGAATTGAGTATATATATGTGGATATATTCGATAAGGAAGAAGTTTGAAACATTTGAATGGATTCAAATAAATTTCAGCATGAAGTGGAAATCACCGTAATAGAAAAGTCAAATATCTATGATTGGATCATAGTGGAAATATTTGAATTACTAGTTTTAGCGAACATCTAAGAGAGTTATGAAATTGTTCTACAACTCACGTTTCTTGGAGTATCATAGTGATGATGGAGTATCCGAGAGATGTATCCAAACCTTGTTGGGTCAATGATGAGATAAAATATTGATGCCATTATATTTTTGTGGATTATGCTTTAGAGACTACCGCTTTTACACTAAATAGAGCATTGATACGTCTCCGACGTATCGATAATTTCTTATGTTCCATGCCACATTATTGATGATATCTACATGTTTTATGCATACTTTATGTCATATTTATGCATTTTCCGGCACTAACCTATTAACGAGATGCCGAAGAGCCGATTCTTGTTCTCGCTGTTTTTGGTTTCAGAAATCCTAGTAAGGAAATATTCTCGGAATTGGACGAAATCAACGCCCGAGGGCCTATTTTTCCACGAAGCTTCCAGAAGTCCGAGGAGAGACGAAGTGGGGCCACGAGGTGGCGACACACCAGGGCGGCGCGGCCCAAGCCCTGGCCGCGCCGGCCTGTTGTGTGGGCCCCTCGCGTCGCCTCTTGACCTGCCCTTCCGCCTACATATAGTCTTCGTCGCGAAACCCCCAGTACAGAGAGCCACGATACGGAAAAGCTTCCAGAGACGCCGCCGCCGCCAATCCCATCTCGGGGGATTCAGGAGATCGCCTCCGGCACCCTGCCGGAGAGGGGAATCATCTCCCGGAGGACTCTTCACTGCCATGGTCGCCTCCGGAGTGATGAGTGAGTAGTTCACCCCTGGACTATGGGTCCATAGCAGTAGCTAGATGGTCGTCTTCTCCTTATGTGCTTCATTGTCGGATCTTGTGAGCTGCCTAACATGATCAAGATCATCTATCTGTAATGCTATATGTTGTGTTTGTTGGGATACGATGGATAGAGAATACTATGTTATGTTGATTATCAATCTATTACCTATGTGTTGTTTATGATCTTGCATGCTCTCCGTTATTAGTAGAGGCTCGGCCAAGTTTTTACTCTTAACTCCAAGAGGGAGTATTTATGCTCGATAGTGGGTTCATGCCTCCATTAAATGCTGGGACCAGTGACAGAAAGTTCTAAGGTTGTGGATGTGCTGTTGCCACTAGGGATAAAACATTGATGCTATGTCCGAGGATGTAGTAATTGATTACATTACGCACCATACTTAATGCAATTGTCTGTTGTTTGCAACTTAATACTGGAAGGGGTTCGGATAATAACCTGAATGTGGACTTTTTAGGCATAGATGCATGCTGGATAGCGGTCTATGTACTTTGTCGTAATGCCCAATTAAATCTCACAATACTCATCATATCATGTATGTGCATGGTCATGCCCTCTCTATTTGTCAATTGCCCGACTATAATTTGTTCACCCAACATGCTATTTATCTTATGGGAGAGACACCTCTAGTGAAATGTGGACCCCGGTCCATTCTTTTACATTGAATACAATCTACTGCAATACTTGTTCTACTGTCTTCTGCAAACAATCATCATCCACACTATACATCTAATCCTTTGTTACAGCAAGCCGGTGAGATTGACAACCTCCCTGTTTCGTTGGGGCAAAGTACTTTGGTTGTGTTGTGCAGGTTCCACGTTGGCGCCGGAATCCCTGGTGTTGCGCCGCACTACATCCCGCCGCCATCAACCTTCAACGTGCTTCTTGGCTCCTACTGGTTCGATAAACCTTGGTTTCTTACTGAGGGAAAACTTGCCGCTGTACGCATCACACCTTCCTCTTGGGGTTCCCAACTGGCGCGTGTTGTATGCGTATCAAGCATCATCATGATCCGTTGAAATGACACCATACAAGTTATGGCATGGGTATAAACCCTAATAGTCCTTTCTTTAAATTTTGGTCTAAGAGTTTACAACCAAAATCGGATGAATGTCTTTGTTGGTTATCCCAAAGAATTGATAGGAAATTCTTCCCACTATGAAGTAAAAGACAAAAGTGTTTGTTAATGTTACTTGCTTATTTCCAAGAAATTGTTTTCTAGCGAAGTATTTGAGTGGGAGGACAATAGAACTTGATAAGGTTTATGAACCTGAGCATAATGATCAGAGTAGCGCAGCATCGGAAATTGGTTCCGGAAGCGGCCACAATGATCATGGCTCCCATGACTGCAAAGTGTTTTAGCCATGGAGATCGAAGTACTTATTGAACCTTGTAGTTATGGTTTACTTTGTGATCAAATAAATAATTTGTGGAAAAAGGATTGATTTTGAACAATGATAAACCAACTACATACAAAGAAGTTATGATGGGCCCTGACTCCGTTAAAATGGCTATGCGCCATGAAATCCAAGATAGATGAATATTTTTTGAAAGTAAATGGATCTATAAAATTGATGGACTTGGATGGAATATCCTTGATGAAGCTTGACTTGCCGAAAAGTTGTTTACGACAAATTTCAAAAAATTGACTACGATAAGATTAGATCTTCCGTAGCAATGCTTATAGTCTATGTGGATTATTCTAGTAATCACTACATATTTCTTTTATGAGATATGCTAGTAGGATGGCAAAATACATTACTTAACAGAAGTGGGTATTAAAGGTGTATACAAGATACAAACCAAGAGTTTTGCTAGTCCATGAAATACTAGATAGGTATACGAACTTCAATTGGATGAAGTGAGTATCGTGGAGTTGGAATCTTCACCGGATGAAATAGTCAAAGAGTTTTTTATTTCATCAGAGACGATGAAGAGGCTTGCATTTGCAAGAAATTAAGTGGGAGCGCTAGAGAAATATTTGTAATACTTTATGTAGATGACATATAGTTGGTTATAAATAATGTAATTATATACTTGATTATAAAAGGTTTCATTGAGAATTAACTTCAATGAAAGGATATGGACTGAAACAAATTTAGTGTCAAGATCTATGAAGATAGATTGAAACACATAATAAGTTTAAGTCAAAGTACATAGAATGGATATTGAAGTAGTTCAATATAGAAATATTAAGAAGGTGTTCTTTTCATGCGAAGGTTTAACAAGACTTGAGTGTAATTGACACTCAATGAGTAAAAACACATGAGTGATTATAGATCACGAATAATATGTACACAATCAGATGTCCTGTGCTCTTAAAAGTGTTATGAGTATGTACCAGAATGATTCATGTGATGATCATTGAAAAACAGTAAGAATATTCTTGAGTATTTAAGAAGAACCAAGGATATATAAATATAGTTTTGTATGAAGAAATGACAAACAAATCGCTGTAAGATGTTACACCGATATTGGTTTTGTCACATATAAAAATGAAATTCAAATCTCAATTAGGCTAAGTGTTGTTTAAAAGGTAGCACAATGCTAGATTTAGAAGAGTTCTAAATATTGTGACGGATTCTACAAACGAACGCATAGTATGTCATTGTTTTGACAATGACTGAGGATGTATAAGTCGAAGAGTTCTTTGAGAACTTGGTGTAGTTACGATAGTGTCAGAACTTTGAACCTATATTGTGTATGACAATATTTGTGACATATTTCAGACCGCGGAATTAAGGTTCCACCAGAGGACTGAACATATAAGATTAATGCCGACTCATTTGGAAAATGAGTGATGCGTTGAGACGCAAATGAATTGCAAAATACATACGTTTCTGAGCGTGTCAGATCCGTTGACTAAAACCTCTCCCGTGAGCAATACATGATAAAGCACCGGAAGGCCAAGGTGTTATATCTTTACAAATGTAAACTAGATTATTGAGTCTAGTGCAAGTGGGAGACTGTTGGAGATATGCCCAAGAGGTAATAATGAAATGGTTATTATAATATATCTTTGTGTTTATGATAATGTTTACATACCATGCTATAATTGTATTAACCGAAATATTGATACATGTGTGTTATGTGAACAACAAGGAGTCCCTAGTAAGCCTCTTGTATAACTAGCTTGTTGATTAATAGATGATCATAGTTTCATGATCATGAACATTGGATGTTATCAATAACAAGGTTATGTCATTATGTGAATGATGTAATGGACACACCCAATTAAGCGTAGCATATGATCACGTCATTTAGTTCTATTTGCTATAAGCTTTCGATACATAGTTACCTAGTCCTTTCAACCATGAGATCATGTAAATCACTTATGCTGGAAGGGTACTTTGATTACATCAAACGCCACTGCGTAAATGGGTGGTTATAAAGGTGGGATTAGGTATCCGGAGAGTATGAGTTGAGGCATATGGATCAACAGTGGGATTTGTCCATCCCGATGACGGATAGATATACTCTGGGCCCTCTCGGTGTAATGTCGTCTAATAGCTTGCAAGCATATGAATGGTTCATAAGAGACCACATACCACGGTACGAGTAAAGAGTACTTGTCATGAGACGAGGTTGAACGAGGTATAGAGATACCGATGATCAAACCTCGGACAAGTAAAATATCGCGTGACAAAGGGAATCGGTATCGTATGTGAATGGTTCGATCGATCACTAAAGTCATCATTGAATATGTGGGAGCCATTATGGATCTCCGGATCCCGCTATTGGTTATTGGTCGGAGAGAGGTCTCAACCATGTCTGCATAGTTCGCGAACCGTAGGGTGACACACTTAAGGTTTGATGTCGTTTAAGTAGATATGGAATATGGAATGGAGTTCGAAGTTTTGTTCGGAGTCTCGGATGCGATTCAGGACATCACGAGGAGGTCCGGAATGGTCCGGAGAATAAGATTCATATATAGGAAGTCATATTCCAAGTTTGGAAATGATCCGGTGCATTTATGGCAGGTTCTAGAAGGTTCTAGAAAAGTCCGGAAGAAATCATCGTGGAAAGTGGAGTCCCGGAGGGACTCCACCTTGCATGGCCAGCCAAACCCTAAGGGGTGGAGTCCCAGGTGGACTCCACCATAGGTGGCCGGCCACCCCACCTAAGGGAAAGGTGGGAGTCCCACCTTGGGTAGGACTCCCCCCTTGAGTAGGTTTCCCACCTATGGGAGGTTTTTGTTGTTGGACTACAACTCTTGGGGATTTCCACCTATATAATGAGGAGGAGAGGGAGGGGGCAGCCACTCTTGGCCGCACCACCTAGGGCTGCCCATGGCCGGCGCCCTACCCCCTCTCTCTCCCCAAACCCTAGCGCCCCTCCTCCACATACTACTCCCGCAGCGCATAGGCGAAGCCCTGCCGGAGTTCTCCACCACCACCGCCACCACGTCGTCGTGCTGCCGGGATTCCGAGGAGGATCTACTACTTCCGCTGCCCGCTAGAACGGGGAGAAGGACGTCGTCTTCATCAACACCGTATGTGTGACCGAGTACGGAGGTGCTGCCCGATTGTGGCACCGTCAAGATCTTCTACGCGCTTTTGAAAGCGGCAAGTGATCGTCTACCGCAGCAACGAGAGCCCCCTCTTGTAGGCTTTGGAAATCTTCAAGGGTTAGTCTCGTTCATCCCCTCGTTGCTCCCGTCTTCTAGATTGCATCTTGGCTTGGATTGCGTTCTCGCGGTAGGAATTTTTTTATTTTCTATGCTACGAATCCCTTCAGGGAGCGCCGAAGTTCCAGCCATCTTCCCGCCTGGAACACCCGGGGTTCGCCCTTTTTTTGAGAAAAAACATCCTTGGATGACAAATTTCATGCATAATTCGGCGAATTTGGTCAGTTTTGCCAACATTTGGCTTATTTTTACAAATAAACGTTACAGTTTAACAAAACAAGACAAGTTTTCAAAGAAATCAAATGGAAACTAGTTGGTGTTGCCTCGAAGCGTCCATAAGTGCTCCACCAGATCATCCTGCAGCTATTGATGCATTGTGCAGTCTCTAATCTCCTGACGCATAGCGATGAACGCAGCCCACGATGCCGGCACCTGGTGGTTAGGCTGTGCAAGAGGACCCTCTGTGTCATATGGTGCAGCTTGTTCGCTCAGAGGTACAGGATGCTTCCGCTCATCCTCGATAATCATGTTGTGTAAGCACACACAACAGTTCATCACCTCCCACATCTAATCTTTCGACCAAGTCAAAGTGGGGAATTGGACTACAGCAAATCTCTGCTGGAGGACACCAAATGCACGCTCTACATCCTTTCGGCAAGCTTCTTGTTCCTTGGCAAACTGCTGCTCCTTCGGAAGGCCGGGGTTTGAGATAGTCTTCACAAATGTTGACCACTTTGGATAGATACCGTCTGCAAGATAGTATCCCTTATTGTAATGCCGGCCATTGATCACAAAGTTAAGCGGGGAGCATGACCCTCAACAAGCTTGGAGAAGACCGGCGAACACTGCAAAACGTTGATGTCGTTGTTGGATCCCGGCATACCAAAGAAGGAGTGCCAAATCCAGAGATCATGGGTAGCCACTGCCTCAAGTATCACCGTGCAGCCTTTTTTTGTGACCCTTGTACACTCCCTGCCAGGCAAACAAACAGTTCTTCCATTTCTAATGCATGCAGTCAATGCTTCCAAGCATCCTTGGAAATCCTCGAGCTTCATTGATAGCCAATATCTTAGCAGTGTCTTCGATAGTCGGTGATCTCAAGTAGAAGTCCCCGATCACTGCTATCACCGCCCTGCAGAACCGGTAGAAACAATCAAGGGCGGTGGACTCCGCCATCCAAAGATAGTCCTCTGCAGAATCACCAGGAGCTCCATATTCCAGCATCCGCATAACCACCATGCACTTTTGGAGGGCGGAAAACCCTGCCATGCCGGTGCAATCCAACTTGCATCTGAAATAGGAATCATAGTCTCGAAGGGCATACACAATTTTCAGGAAAAGCTTCCGGCTCATCCTGAAACGACGCCTGAAAACAGTCTCACCATGCAATGGATCGTCGGCGAAGTAGTCGGCGTAGAGCATGCACTACCCCTCCATTCGCTGCCTTGGCTTGCACTTCCGACGTCCTGGTGCCGACCCACCACGGCGACCAATGACAGACTCGGCGTACAAGCCGGACAGGAAAGCGAGGATGAGCAGGTGCTCCTCGTCTTGGGCGGCGGCAGCCGTTTCTTCTTCAAGAAGCTCGGCGAACATCTGCTCCTCCTCCTCGTCGGAGTCCATGTCCGGCCAGGCAGTTGGACGATCACCTGCTGGGCGTGTCGACGAGGAGCGACGTGAGGGAGCTGCCCGACGGCGGAAAATAGGTAGAGGGTACGACGGGCGGTGGAATATAGGTTGTTGGGTGGAGGAACTGCGGAGTTGGGGCAAGCAGCCAGCGGATTCGCGAGGGGTGGTGCCAGCGGCGAGAGAGCAAGGGGAGGGGAGGACGGATTTGCGTCGACAAAGTGGTGGGGTTCGTCTGTTTTCTCGCCAACAGAGCGGGCCTGTCCCCGCTTTTCTCTCGTCCGGAGTCCCCGAGCGCTCCCCGGGGGGCCGGGGATGGCTTGGGCTCTCCGGACGGATGAAAGGCCTAATCCGGACGAAAACGAGGAACCGGGGGCGCGACTGTGCCGTTTTCGTCCATCCGGATGACAAAAAGGCGTCCTGGGGGCCTCGTCGGGGAGACGGCTGGAGATGCTCTTAACGTATAGCAGGCGGCCTTGTATCGGACTGTCATCCAGCACAGATTTTAAATAGTTAACAGTGTTACTGAGCCGTTAACTGCATCTACCACGTGTCAGTTAGCATGATGTCGATCAGCAGTCAATAGCCTCCCAAAATTCTTTTGCCATGGTACAATTTTTCGTGACTAAGGACCCATCATCAGCCATGGAGCGAAAAATCCTTAGGTGACTCGATATGCACCACGTAATCCGTTTCATCGGCCATGCATCATTAACCATGAAAATATTCCATAGCCGACAATTTTTGGCTATGGTAGATAACGATTTTTTGTAGTGTGTGGGACCACTTTTCAAGAAACGTAAAATTGGTACTAATGTGGGTAGTAGACCAACAATACCACATTGTAGGGACGATTAAATGGTGTGATGGATAAGAATAGCACCGGTCAGAAGGTACAATGGATAACAGAGCAAGTCTTTTTCTAGAGATACAGTAAACAAGGCAGTATTATATTCACCGACCAAACGAGGAGGTGGATGGTGGAGGGTCTGGTGGAGGGTCTTCGTTTTCTGGAGTTGCTACAGAAGAAATGCTACTATTTTCTCTGGCTAAAAGAGGTAGCTAGCGGGTAAATTAAATATACCTTTCTAAAGGTACGGTAGAAGAAGGCAATAGTATTCTAACTAGGTAAAAGAGACGACGGAAGGTGGAGGTAGCGTTTTGGCTCATAGGAGCAAATGCTTCCATTATATAAAATAATTAAAAATTAATTTTAAAAATGTTAAAAAAAATTGACATAAATATTTTGGTGTACATCGTGACATTCTATGTTCGTACACAAGTTTTCGTGGAAAAACAATATTTTGTGTGGTGCGTACAAAAAAGACAAAAAAATATGATGTATGTAGTCGTGTTACAACATCAAAATTTGTCTTTTTTACAGGAGCCACAGAATTTTTTTTCTTTTTTTGAAAATTTGTGTACCAACATAAAATGTTTAGATGTACATGTAAAAATTTAGTTTAGAATTTTTTGACACTTCAAAACGTGGATTCACATAATAAGAGCAAATGCTCCTATGAGCCAAAGTGCATTTTCCACGGAAGGTGGAGTAGGATATTTTCCGATCATACCGTAGAAGGGCACAATATTATTTTCACCCGATAAAGGAGACGGTGAATGTTAGATTTTTTCAAATAACAACCATCCAGGAACTACGGTTCAGGTTAAAGATTTGTGTAAAACTTACCAGGCTTGTGTTGGAATATTAGGCAATTTCCGTATGAGATTAATTACCGAAAACAACATTAGAGATGCACAAGCATACTTAACCATACACATCAGGAACAAGTAGCAGTGCAAGGTAGGAGAGGAAAAGCACGTACATCGCGACCGGGAAGGTCGCACCAGCAACAGCAGCACCACCACCATGGGTATTGTTGATGTCGCCCATGGTGTAGTCGGATCTGTCGATGAAGCAACCGGGTCGTCGAAGAAGAAGACGAACAGTAGCGAGCAGTCGCGCCGAAACGCTCCCCAAAAACCTTATCGCCCGTCTCCCGGTGCAGGATCTCAACGGACGGAGTTTCGGAGGCCTGCTCTCCCGGACGGCTGTGCACGCAGTTGCCGGGATGGGGAAGACTAGAGAGTAGCGCAGCAAAAGGAACTTCGCGAGAGAGAGGAACTAGAGAGTTCTGAGAACTGTGTGTTTCTCTAGATCTGATCTGTCTCCTTGTATAGCCTGGGAAGCCGACCCGACCCGACCGCGTAGGAAGCCAGGGACACGCGGCGAACATGCACATGCAGGTCGACACGTACCCAACACAGTTGGTGCACCAAGCAAAAATTTAGGCTTCCTTGAGTGTGTCTCGAACTCGAACTCGAGTCACGAAACGCGACGTGCGTGACGTGACGTGACGTGACGAGGCGAGGCGGGGCGGGCGGAGGAGGAGGAGTGCGCGAGGGCTCCTTCTATTCTCACTCACTTGGAATGACTAGAACAGCAGCCCTTATATACCACTCCAACTCTCTCCCAACTAGCAATGTGGGACTAAACTTTGTCCCCCAAGGCTGTCCCAAGCTGCCAACATGATGGGCCTTGAGATTTCAGGAATTGTAGACTGTATGGGCTGCCTTACTGGGCTGCAGCCCATCTACATTCAACAATCCCCCACCAGATCTCATATGCACATCAGATGACACATTAGTTCCGTTCACTGTTTAATATACCTGCACTTCGGTGGAGACTGTTAAGTTGAACTTCCACCTAGGCAAGGTGCTACGCTTGACTACAACTGAACAATGGACTATGCCTTGAATTGTCAGTCTTTGTGCAGCAAAGTTTCGCTCAATGCCGGCACGGTACTAGGCTACCATAGCCTTCCCCTCGGGTGGAGCTTATAAGTCATACTCCTCGGCCTTTCATGAGCTTACTAGAGATTCACCCAAATCTCCCACACTATGACCAGTAGTGTCACTCATATAGGTGTGTTCTTCAAAAGATCGCCCTGTAGGACGGCATCTTCGCTCATTAAGAGCCGCTCAGAACACATTAAGACTTTGTCAACCTGCCTTACAGTAGCTATGAGAGAATTGCATCTGCAGCGGAGTGGGAGTATTAAATTTTCTCTCAACTCAGTTACTCTGGTTTGTTTTCCCAGGTCCTACTTCACGGGATTTCCGATCACATAGGTTGGGTTGCCCCCTCGGCAACTCAAGTGGGTCTCAAACCCATCTCCATCGATGCAAGGTCTATCATATTTCTTGATAGTCCTTTTGTGAAAGGATCTGCCAGATTTTTAGCACTTTGGACATAGTCCAATGCTATCACTCCGGAGTTCTTCAGTTTTCTGACAGACTTCAATCTCCTCTTGATGTGTTTGGAACTTTTCATATTATCCTTAGAATTTTTCACTTTGACAATCACAGTTTGATTATCACAGTTCATGAGGATAGCCGGTATTGGTTTTTCAACCATAGGCAAGTCCATCAAGAGCTCACGAAGCCATTCCGCTTCGACAGTAGCTGTATCTAATGCTTGTGAGTTCTGCTTCCATAGTTGACCTCGTTAAGATGGTCCGCTTGCAAGACTTCCGGGAAACAGCGCCACCACCAAGAGTGAAAACATATCCACTTGTGGCTTTCATTTTAGCATCAGAAATCCAATTGGAATCACTATACCCTTCAAGTCCTCTTGGATACCCGGTATAATGAATTCCATAACTCATGGTTCCCTTTAGATAGCGCATCACTCTCTTAAGAGCATGCCAATGATCATTGTTCGATACGATTTTGTACTAGTCGCGGCATAGTACTTCATTGCCTGGCAAATTGGCATGAAACGAAAATAATATACGTGTACAAGCCAAAGTACTACGCGCGCATGAGTAGTTGAGGTTTGATGCATGGCTAGCAGTGCATGTTCACCGCTAGCTGGCTGCCTGTACATGGCTACACCTCAATGTTTACAAGGCACATGGTTCAGGGCACGTTGCCGATCGGTCGAGCACGCTAGTTTGGTCGAGTCCGGCGCGCGGCTCCATGGATCAGCGGACTACCAGCCAGCAGATAAGGATTACAATACGTACTTATCTCTCGAGGCCACAAGAATCGGAACTGAAGACAGCGCGCGGAGCGCGTCGCTCCGTTTCCAGCTGCCCGCCTATAAATACCAGGGAAGAGACAGCATCAAGAGAGGAGGACGGACCAGCCGGAGGCCATCCCATCTAACCAGACGCAGCAGCCAGAGAGAAGACCACGGAGGAGGCCAGAACTCTCGCGCAGGTCTCGCCCCCGAAGACGCCCAGCCGGAGGCAGCTCTCGAGCAAGGAGAAGGCCATGGAGACGACGACGCCGGCGTTCCCAAATGGTGAGAATTACGGTTAACTCTCCCTCTCCATGCAGCATACTCGCCGACCGGTGTCGCTCGCTCTCGTCTTGCACGATCGCGGACGACAACGAAGTACACGCGCTGGAGCTGCCGGCTCAGCCCGTCGCCATTCGCCGCAGCGATAACGGCGCCCGCGACTAGGCTGTCGGCTGCTGCGAGGAGCCATCAACGACATCCGCCGCAACGACAACGACGCTCGCCACGAGGCTGCCGGCTGCTGCGCGTCGCCATCTGCACCACCCATGAGGCGCGATGACGACGTCCGCGAGGAGGCCGCCGGCGTGCAGCGCGGCGCCGCGCCATCGACACACCCGCGAGGCACGACGACACCGACCTCGACAAGGCCAACGACGTGCGGTGCGACGCCATCTCGGCGACGCACGCGAGGAGGCTGCCGGCGTGCAGCGCGGCGCCGTCAACACACCCCGGAGCCGCAATGACGGCGTCCGTGGACGAGGCTACCGGCGTGCAGCGCGGTGCCATCAACACCACCACAAGACGCGACGACGGCGTCCGTGACGAGGCTACCGGCGTGCAGCGCGGTGCCATCAACACCACCACAAGACGCGACGACGGCGTCCGTGACGAGGCTGCCGGCTGTAGCGCGGCGCCATCTTCATCACCATAAGCCGCGACGACGACGTCCGCCAGGAGGCTGCCGGCGTGCAGCGCGGCGCCATCTCCACGGCACCCACGAGCCTCGACGGTGACGTCCGCGACGAGGCTGCCGGCTGTAGCACGGCGCCATCTTCATCACCATAAGCCGCGACGACGACGTCCGCAAGGAGGTTGCCGGCGTGCAGCGCGGCGCCATCTCCACGGCACCCACGAGCATCGACGACGACATCAACGACGAGGCTGCCGGCTGTAGCGCGGCGCCATCTTCATCACCATAAGCCGCGACGACGACGTCTGCGACGAGGCTGCCGGCAGTAGCACGGCGCCATCATCATCACCATAAGCCGCGACGACGACGTCCGCGAGGAGGTTGCCGGCGTGCAGCGCGGCGCCATCTCCACGGCACCCATGAGCCTCGACGACGACGTCCGCGACGGGGCTGCCGGCCGCAGCGCGGCGCCATCTTCATCACCCGTGAGGCGCGGCGACGACGACCTTGCCGAGGCAGCCAACGTGCAGCGTGATGCCATCTTCAACTCTACACCATGCCACCGATGACGACGTCGGGGCTGCCGGCATACAGCCCGGTGCCATCCGCCATGGTGAGGACGATGCCGACCTTGACAAGGTTGCAGGCATGCAGCGGCGCCATCATCTTCATCACACCGCGAGGCGCGATGACGACGAGTCCGTGCCAAGGCTGCCGCCATGCAGCACGACACCATCTCCGGTACACCCGTGAGGCGCGAAGACGACGTCCATGCTGATGGCGCCGGCATGCAGCCCGACGCCCTCACTATCTCCACCACTTGTGGGGCGCGACAACGACGCCCGGAGGGGAGCCCGTCGGCGTGTAGCGCGGTGCCCTCTCCACGACGCCCACGGGGCGCGACGACGGCGTCCCTGCTGGCGTGCAACGAAGCGGCATGCAGTGCAGCGCCATGTCCACGACACCCGCAAGGTGCGGCGACAAGGTCCGTGCCAAGGCTGTTGGTACGCAGCACGGCGCCATGTTGGCACCCGCCAGCACGCGACTCACAGCCCTCTCGTCCTTGGCATGCATTGGTCATGCTCGCCACTGACACCTCGTGTCTTGTACTTGCTGCCGGTTTATGTATAGAACCGGACGGCGTAAGTCTGGCGGCATACAACTCCGGAGGACACGACCACCATGGCGGAAGCATCAATGAAAGACAGAGCCGGGCAAAGTGGCTTGGACGTGTGCATGTACCGGGACGCGCAAGCATGATGTCCCGGAGCTGCACATGGTAGCACGTACATGTATGATAATACAGGTAATACATATGCATTGGCCGTGCCTGCCAACTTAGTCTTATGCAGGTTTACACGGACATCAGGCTCAACGCTGAAAACACCGGTTGTCCCTCCATGGTCAGCGGCACGCCTGGCTGGTGCACTTGCTCAAGCCACACGTCTGCTCCAGTTGGCCGCCCATGAGATGCGACCTGAGCATATCACCGCCAACCTGAGAGCTACCTAAGGCGTGGCGACTCCCACGCTGCTAGCCCCACGGAGGCGGCTGAAGACGGGCAACCACACTTGCCGCGACGGCGACATCCATGCCAGGGCTGCCGTCGTGTGGGGTGATGCCCCCAATGATACCGCTCCTCGCGAGCCCGTGAGACGGCGTCCTTGACTACGCCGACCGCCATAAACTTGGCGTCGAGGCTAAGGACGAGGCGCCGACCACATCGGCTACACCGACTTAAGTGCGTGCGTTGGTTTTCACACCGACGCCGGTCTCCTCCATCATTTTACTCCCGCGAGGCATACCCCTTGCGCACCCCGACGAGGCTGCTGGTCGTCGAGAAGTTCCAGCTGAGCGGACCCATGCTACTTCAACTACAACTACACCAACGCCGTCAAGACCGACGAGGCATGATGGCGAGGGCGGGCGTGGCCGGAGCAAAGGCCACGCTACTTGCGGCGCGTGTACCGACGAGGACACGAGCTCTGCCGCCACACACACACCACCACATCATGCATGGAGAACGTGAAGCGAAGACGACGAAGACGACCACACGGCTTAATCGGAGGTGTCTCGCGGCGTAACCCGCGGGAGTAATTAACCGGGTGCCTTCCGAGGCCCCGGGAACCAGGAGATCACAATCGCCATAGTCACGCTGGCCGCGCGAGCAGGCCACGGAGCGCTTTGTATTCGGGAACTTGTACTTTGTTTCTCCAAGAGAGATTAATGAAATGCATGCTTCCCTATCTTTTTCTTGTGTACTACGGTACACTGGCACGCCCGCACCTATTTTCTTTACCCCGGCGCATGAGAGAAACACGCTACCATCCTCCCCCTCAACGTAGCGCCTCTGTCTTTCACGGACGTTTTTCTCGTGTCAAACAAATTGGCACGCCCGGTGGGACCTGGTTCTCCTCCCATCTTCGCTTCGCTGTGGTCGTCAAAGTCGTCTTCGCGAGTTCATCCAATCCACAATATCCTGCTTGAGAAGCCACCAGCGTGGAGTTACTGCTAATCAAGAATCTTCTTCATCTTGGGGGACTCTCCTGCACCAACACCTTAGAGCTTTGGGTGTGATCCGCTTTGGAGCCATGCTGCCGTCCATGGTCGTCATCACGCATGACGCCAAGATGTACATGCACCAGGCCCAGGAGCCAACGCAGTTCCAAACTGTGTGATTTAAAAAGGCACAAAGGCGGGCATCCGCCATGACACAGAAGGAGCGCCGCGAGCTAATGCTCGGGACACGTGCCCTGTTGAAGGAGTCAACGAGGGTCGGCATCAATAGTGGCGCGGAGGCCTCTCAACGCCTCCATACTAAGATCACAAGCAAGAATGCGGGTGCGGCGTCACTTCGCGCCCCTACGACGACTTGCCGCACCGAAGTGGAGCTCCTCAAAGGCTTGGAGGATGCTTCGCAGAATTTGCGGAGGCTTGTGACGAACACACGTTCGTCTGATAGCCCGCATCCACTACGCAACTACAGGAGGAAGTGCCGCAAGGTGCGATGACTCCACCAACAAATGAGTTCCCGCATCGCTCGGAGCGTGGTGCAAGAGGAGGATTGGTCCTTCGGCGCTAAGTACCTCGCGGACAAGGCGTTCACGCGTGACTCTCCCCCCGGCGACGGGGCGAGTGGGTCATTAAGAGCAAAGGAGGCGGTGAGACGAGCCGTCATGAAGGAGTTCTGGAAACGGCGCTCCCGCAAAGAGCCTGTTCTGGCAGGCTGTACGGTCTCCGCCAGTTCTGAAGATGCTCGGAGAGGCATGTGTGCGCCATGCTTCCACACTTCGGAGGTAGGCGGACGCTCCATCCGCAACGGCAACAGGTTCGCCATTCTTCGGAGCGAGGCACCCGCACCACGCGGAGAGGACCTGCGGCGGGAGTTTCGTCGGCTACATGAGCATATGGACCATATCCAAAGGCGGCTCCGCGAACAAGGAGCGCCAAGTTCTTCATCAGCGGAAGCTGGGGAAGGATGAGGCGCCAGACCCCTAGCCATCGCCATCAACATGAACGCCAAACTTTGGGTCCTCGAAGACAAGCTTCACCCACCCGATACGTTCAACGGGGGCATCCTAACATGCTCCCACGTTGGAACTGGTGGTCACGTCACCAATAGGACGGGAGGAACCCTCGTCCCACTCTATGTGGAGACCCCGAGATCCTCCACGAGGTCCACTTCGTCCTCGACCTTCATCACCTGCTAGGCGTGGGGACCAACTTCCGGTGCAACCTTTGAGCGAAGCACCCACCTGATCCATGAGGCGAACGGCACCGCTACGTCCACCTACGGCGTTGGTACCTACAAGAACCCATGGGGCTCCCACGCACCGAATAAACCGCCGAGTTCTATACAAAGAACTTGAGGACTTGGTTATTTTCGAGCCGCAGGAACCCCGTGCGTAGAAGATCTTTCTCGACTACGCAAGAAGACTACAAGCCCTCCTTCCCGGTGGGGATTGGGAGTTCTGCTCCAATCTTGCTGGGGTAGGTTCTTCTACACCTGCCACGACAACCCCATTGCTTCTGAAGGCGAGGTTCCCACCATCGGCGCCAATCACGTTGAGGTGTCCCGGAAAGTCCGAAGACGTTGATCGGCAGCAGTAATGCGCCATCAACCATCACGCTACGGGTGCGCAATGCTCCAAAGGAGGAATGTGTACCTGCACAAGGTGGCGTGGTTAGAATAAGAATCAAGGAGATAGAAGAAGCCGCAAGGGGAGCTCGAGACATCCAGCCCCCATCCCTCTACGTATCTGTGATTCCATGTTTGGGCCATCCCTCCGTTGAGACGAAGAGGCTTCGTCAACAATGAAGGCCGAGCCCAAGGTGGCTCGCCTACTAGAGAAGGCTGGGTTTACCCTTCAGCAAAGCAACAGGATCCCCCCGCCCCCCCGCAGTGAGCGAGGCGTGGTGGACGCAAGCCGACGATCTCATCAAGAAGAAGCACAAGGCCCGAACCAAGTTCGGGCTCGGTTACATCGACCTTGGCGGCTCCGACGATGAAGAAGAGGGGCCATCCTACGTCCCACGAGCTACGTGCCATGCAACGTCTGTCTCTTCAGGAGACGACACCGAAACTTCACATTGCGGTCTCCATCGACGAAACTACAACGACAACGACCAAACCGAGGTGGGGGAGCTTGACTCGACATCAGCCCCACGAGAGCTAGAGGACGGTGGGCAACCCACAATCGATGAGCTCGTGGAGGTCAACCTTGGGACAGAGGATGATCCACGTCCCACTTTCGTTAGCGCCACGCTGACGGAAGAGGAGCGCGAAGGCTATCGAAGCTTCTTGATGGAGTATCGAGATTGCTTTTCCTGGAACTACAAGGAGATGCCGGGGCTGGACCCTCGCGTGGCCACTCACAAGCTGGCAATTGATCCACATCACCGCCCGGTCAAGCAGCCTCCACGATGCTTACGACCTGAATTTGAAGACCAGGTCATCGCCGAGGTAGATAAACTTATCCTTGCAGGTTTCATCAAGGAGGCCAAATACACTCGGTGGCTCGCAAACATCGTGCCCGTAGAAAATAAGAACGGCCAGGTGCGGGTCTGCCAGGACTTTCGCGACCTAAACCGAGCATGCCCCAAGGACGACTTTCCCTTGCCCATCACGGAGATGGTCGTCGACTCCACCACGGGTCACGGCGCACTGTCCTTCATGGATGGTTCGTCCGGATACAACCAAATCAAGATGGACCCAGATGACGCCATCGACACCGCCTTCAGGACCCCGAAGGGCAACTTCTACTACACCGTCATGCCGTTCGGCTTGAAGAATGCTAGTGCAACATATCAACGGGCCATGACGTGCATCCTCGGAGACCTGATCCATCGTTCGGTGGAATGCTACGTCGACGACATGGTGGTCAAGACCAAGGACCGCTAAGATCATCACAGGAGGACATTCGGGTTGTCTTTGAGCGTCTACGACAACACCAGCTCAAGATGAACCCGTTGAAATGTGCCTTCGCCGTACAATCAGGCCTCTTCCTAGGATTTGTGGTCCACCATCGAGGCATAGAGATCGAGCCCAAGAAGATCAAGGCCATCCTCAACATGCCACCGCCTTGTAACCTCAAGGAGTTGAGGGCATTGCAAGAAAGGAGCTCCGTTCGTGTGGGATGAAGGGTGTCAAAGAGGCTTCAACGACATCAAGAACGCAGCCTACCTCGATTGGCTCCCTACTCGCTCAACACAATGATGAAGGAAATGAGGTGGCAGTCAAGGGTCAAGCCTTGGCGGAGTTCCTCGTGGCGCACCCCGATGATTCCCCGCTCATTACCAACCTTCCAGACGAGGAGGCGTTCACCGTCGAGTTGGAAGCGCCATGGGAGCTCTACTTCGACGGTGCTTCCTGCACGGAGGTTGACCCCGACGGAACTCCTAGGCGGAGAGCAGGGGTAGGACTGGTGTTCAAGACACCACAAGGAGGGGTGATGTACCACTCATTCTCCCTCCTCAAGGAAGAGTGCTCCAACAACGAGGCGGAGTACGAGGCGCTCATCTTCGGCCTTCTCCTAGCGCTCTCCATGGAAGTCCGTTCCTTACGGGCCTATGGAGATTTTCAACTCATTGTTCGGCAAGTCAACGACATCTACGAGGTACGCAAGCCTGAACTGGTGCCGTACTACAACGCGGCCCGGAAGCTCATGGAGAAATTTCAACAAGTCGAAGTGCTCCATGTTCCGCGAAGCAGGAATGCACCTGCCGATGCGTTGGCGAAACTGGCATCAGCGCTGGTTCTCCCAAGTGACAAATCCACGCATGTGACGGTTGAAGAACGGTGGCTTCTTCCCGCTGTCTTGGAGCTCGTCCCGGAGGAAGGCGAAGTCAATACCATCACGACAAACGCCGTGGAGGAGGACGAGTGGCTGCAACCCTTCCTCGACTACTTCAAGCACGGCAGCCTCCCCGACGACCCCGTCAAGAGGCGCCAACTGCAGCGACGACTCCCATTCTATGTCTATAAGGTCGGCGTCTTGTACAGACGGTCTCATGGGCAGGAGATTTTACTTCGGTGTGTCAACCGAGGTGAAGCTGAGAAGATCCTGCAGGAGATGCACCACGGAGTTTGCGGTGGCCACCAAGGCGGGGCCAAAATGTACCATGGCATACGCCTAGCTGGGTACTATTGGCCCGGCATCATGACCGACTGTCTCCGGGTGGCCAAGTCATGCCATGGTTGCCAAATCCACTGCAACTTCAAGCATCAGCCGCCGGCGCCTCTACACCCCACCATTCCCGCATGGCCATTCGATGCTTGGGGCATCGACGTCATCGGCCCTATTGACCCACCATCTTCCGGGGGACATCGCTTCATCCTTGCAGCGACCGACTACTTCTCCAAGTGGGCGGAGGCTGTCCCGCTACGGGAGGTGAAGAGCGACAACGTCATCAACTTCCTAGAGCGAAATATCATATATCGCTTTGGGATTCCACACCGCATCACCTCCGACAACGCCAAGGCCTTCAAGTCCAATAAGATGCACAGGTTCATGGCGAAGTACAAGATCAAGTGGAACTACTCCACCGGCTACTACCCTCAAGCCAACGGAGCCATTGAAGCCTTCAACAAGACGCTTGTCAAGATACTCAAGAAGACGGTGACAAGACATAGAAGAGACTGGCCTGACCGTCTCTTTGAGTCTTTATGGGCGTACCGTGTTACGGTCCGTACACCAACTCAAGCTACTCCCTACTACCTGGTCTATGGGAGTGAGGCGGTTCTTCCATTGGAGGTCCAGCTGCCCTCTCTACGGGTGGCTATCCAAGACGAACTCATCAAAGACGAACAGGTACACTTGCGGTTTCGGGAGCTCGACGCCCTGGAAGAGGAGCGACTTCATGCCCTACAAAATCTGGAGCTTTATCGCCAGAACATGGTGAGAGCTTATGACAAGCTCGTCAAGCGGCGCGTCTTCCGGAAAGGCGAGCTGGTCCTTGTGCTCAGGCGCCCCATCGTCGTCACACACAAGACGAAGGGGAAGTTCGAGCCGAAGTGGGAAGGACCATACGCCATCGAGCAAGTCTACGACGGGGGTGCATACCAGCTGGTCGATCCCCAGGGAGCCCGGCCCATGCCTCCAATCAATGGAAGGTTCCTCAAAAAATATTTTTGCTAAACATTTGCCTCTTCCATTGCCTTTCTTTTTGTTTTTTTAAATAATGGGGAATCCTCGGTCGGCTCGATCCATGGTGCATTCTTATATGCATGGCATGGATATTTATTTCCTCCATTTTAAAACGGACCATGTCCAACAACAACAAAAATGGCTTTCCCCCAACACACCATGCTTGTGATTGAAGATTTGGCTACCCTGGGGCTTGTCGGAGGGTGGCACAATGTGTCAAGCCGCAAGTTGAGCAGCTCTCACACCCATAAAGCACGGCACGTACCAAGTGTATGCTTCCGGAGGCAGTGGAGAAGACTACTTGGGCACTTCATCGTACTGAGGCTCCGCGCCCCATGCTTCCCGGCGTGCCACTCTCTCACAGAGGCTCGCGCTCCGGGGAAGACCTTAGGAGAAAGATCATAAAAGGCCCGCCCAACTCAGCACAAGTTGGACTAGGTGTGGAGCCACGTGACAACCCTGGGGCGTGCCACCATAAGCTCCAGATAAAGTGCCAGAGGGTTTCGTAGTCCACCAAGGTGAATGGTTGCCTTCCAAGTTCTCAAGATGGGTCCCCAGGAAGAAGAGTCCCAAAAGTTCAAGCAGAGAAGAATTACAAAGAAGCTCAAGCAAACAAAAACTCCAAAAGAAGTACAAGCAATCTCATGAAGTCCATGGTCATTCAAATGGCCCGTACAAGCAGCCCTCACAAGATGGCAAACATCCAGAAAATCCAAGAATCAAGTATAAAGGTCCCGAAGATCAAAGGAACCATTGGAATGAAGGCGGAAGGTAGCTGTTCACCACCCCTCAAGAAGGCATGGAAACTCCCAAGCCATTGTCCCAAAGCCATTCAGCCCCGTGCTACCATGCCCAAGCCTCTGGGTCCGTGGGGCATCATGCTGGGGGCATGCTGAACTGCGGGGTTCCTCGGTATCATGATGGGCTAGGGTATGAATCTCTACTGCCTCTCGGAAGCATCTCCGAATACGGCGCCTCCACACACACGGACACGCAAGGACAAGTTATAATCGTCATGGTCTTTCGACGGTTCCCAATGACAAGTCCTTCGGCGGCCTTCTCGGATATCACACATATAGCTAGTGTATAACGGGAAAGCCAACATTTTAAAAAATCCCAAACCAAAACCATGTTTTTTTTTGTTAGTCTCTACTGTGCTTCGTGTTTCCTTGCTCTTGTTTCCTCGAACCCGAGAAAGTACAGGAACACACTTTCACAAGTTGAGTTGCGACTCGGCGCCCATGATGATGGGCTCGCCACGACCTTCAAATGTCTAAACCGGCCTGCTTCGGCAATACCGGGACGGTGTTGACGCCGATGACTTTCCGGTGGCATATCTACATCAACACATGAAGATACGGGAGCAGTGCAACGCGCCAGTGCGGCTAGCGTGAATCTGTGAAACCCTTCAATCTAGCTGGCTGGCACCATGATGGCTACATGGTCCCGGCTGGATTGATAAAATTTCTCCACAACACGGCATGTTATTTCGCCGTAAAATGAAGATGAAGAAAGACTAGCCGATTGGCTGGCATCGCACATGATCCCAACCGATCTTCTTCAAAATGTTTATATGCGGATGTACATTCCCGCACCAATCTACTTCAACACTCGACTATCGCGACTGCTTCTACATCAACACCTGGCAGCCGCGACAGTTCCTCTACGTCAATGCTCGACACACGCGACACTGCCTCTACATCAACACTCGGCAGCCGCGACAGTTCCTCTATGTTAAACGCTCGGCACTAGCGATACTGCCTCTACGTCGACGATCGGCATTTGACACCGCCTCTACATCGACAGCCGCGGCACTTCCACTACATCAACGTTCGACCGGGAGCCACACCCGAAGGAATGGCGGGACGTGCGCGCGTACATGCGTGTCCTGACTCCATCAACTACCGTTGGGCAGAGGACGCTGCCTAGGAGTGATACGATGCATCCATCGCCGACTGCAGCAAGTGCCCCGCGATGCCTTGGCGGAACTGCATCGGTGAACAATGGCGCTTTCAGGCCGGTCACTGGCTGATGTTGGTGCCTGTTGACGCCACGACAAGCTGCGGAGCGCGTCGTCTCGCTAACGCAGCTACTCTCTGGCCGAAGTTGCGCCTTCAGGTCTGACTGCAATTTGCACGGTCTGATGATGAGGCACGGGTTTGTGTTTCTGAAGAAACGTATGGTTGAATGACTACGTTCAGGCTGCACAGATACTAGTTGCGCCCGATGTTTCGCCAAGCCGAAGCCGACTTGCTTTGCGCGCGACCTCGCCTTGGCGAGGGGCATTTGTTCGATACGATTTTGTACTAGTCGCGGCATAGTACTTCATTGCCTGGCAAATTGGCATGAAACGAAAATAATATACGTGTACAAGCCAAAGTACTACGCGCGCATGAGTAGTTGAGGTTTGATGCATGGCTAGCAGTGCATGTTCACCGCTAGCTGGCTGCCTGTACATGGCTACACCTCAATGTTTACAAGGCACATGGTTCAGGGCACGTTGCCGATCGGTCGAGCACGCTAGTTTGGTCGAGTCCGGCGCGCGGCTCCATGGATCAGCGGACTACCAGTAAGCAGATAAGGATTACAATACGTACTTATCTCTCGAGGCCACAAGAATCGGAACTGAAGACAGCGCGCGGAGCGCGTCGCTCCGTTTCCAGCTGCCCGCCTATAAATACCAGGGAAGAGACAGCATCAAGAGAGGAGGACGGACCAGCCGGAGGCCATCCCATCTAACCAGACGCAGCAGCCAGAGAGAAGACCACGGAGGAGGCCAGAACTCTCGCGCAGGTCTCGCCCCTGAAGACGCCCAGCCGGAGGCAGCTCTCGAGCAAGGAGAAGGCCATGGAGACGACGACGCCGGCGTTCCCAAATGGTGAGAATTACGGTTAACTCTCCCTCTCCATGCAGCATACTCGCCGACCGGTGTCGCTCGCTCTCGTCTTGCACGATCGCGGACGACAACGAAGTACACGCGCTGGAGCTGCCGGCTCAGCCCGGCGCCATTCGCCGCAGCGATAACGGCGCCCGCGACTAGGCTGTCGGCTGCTGCGAGGAGCCATCAACGACATCCGCCGCAACGACAACGACGCTCGCCACGAGGCTGCCGGCTGCTGCGCGTCGCCATCTGCACCACCCATGAGGCGCGATGACGACGTCCGCGAGGAGGCCGCCGGCGTGCAGCGCGGCGCCGCGCCATCGACACACCCGCGAGGCACGACGACACCGACCTCGACAAGGCCAACGACGTGCGGTGCGACGCCATCTCGGCGACGCACGCGAGGAGGCTGCCGGCGTGCAGCGCGGCGCCGTCAACACACCCCGGAGCCGCAATGACGGCGTCCGTGACGAGGCTACCGGCGTGCAGCGCGGTGCCATCAACACCACCACAAGACGCGACGACGGCGTCCGTGACGAGGCTACCGGCGTGCAGCGCGGTGCCATCAACACCACCACAAGACGCGACGACGGCGTCCGTGGCGAGGCTGCCGGCTGTAGCGCGGCGCCATCTTCATCACCATAAGCCGCGACGACGACGTCCGCCAGGAGGCTGCCGGCGTGCAGCGCGGCGCCATCTCCACGGCACCCACGAGCCTCGACGGTGACGTCCGCGACGAGGCTGCCGGCTGTAGCACGGCGCCATCTTCATCACCATAAGCCGCGACGACGACGTCCGCAAGGAGGTTGCCGGCGTGCAGCGCGGCGCCATCTCCACGGCACCCACGAGCCTCGACGACGACATCAACGACGAGGCTGCCGGCTGTAGCGCGGCGCCATCTTCATCACCATAAGCCGCGACGACGACGTCTGCGACGAGGCTGCCGGCAGTAGCACGGCGCCATCATCATCACCATAAGCCGCGACGACGACGTCCGCGAGGAGGTTGCCGGCGTGCAGCGCGGCGCCATCTCCACGGCACCCATGAGCCTCGACGACGACGTCCGCGACGGGGCTGCCGGCCGCAGCGCGGCGCCATCTTCATCACCCGTGAGGCGCGGCGACGACGACCTTGCCGAGGCAGCCAACGTGCAGCGTGATGCCATCTTCAACTCTACACCATGCCACCGATGACGACGTCGGGGCTGCCGGCATACAGCCCGGTGCCATCCGCCATGGTGAGGACGATGCCGACCTTGACAAGGTTGCAGGCATGCAGCGGCGCCATCATCTTCATCACACCGCGAGGCGCGATGACGACGAGTCCGTGCCAAGGCTGCCGCCATGCAGCACGACACCATCTCCGGTACACCCGCGAGGCGCGAAGACGACGTCCATGCTGATGGCGCCGGCATGCAGCCCGACGCCCTCACTATCTCCACCACCTGTGGGGCGCGACAACGACGCCCGGAGGGGAGCCCGTCGGCGTGTAGCGCGGTGCCCTCTCCACGACGCCCACGGGGCGCGACGACGGCGTCCCTGCTGGCGTGCAACGAAGCGGCATGCAGTGCAGCGCCATGTCCACGACACCCGCAAGGTGCGGCGACAAGGTCCGTGCCAAGGCTGTTGGTACGCAGCACGGCGCCATGTTGGCACCCGCCAGCACGCGACTCACAGCCCTCTCGTCCTTGGCATGCATTGGTCATGCTCGCCACTGACACCTCGTGTCTTGTACTTGCTGCCGGTTTATGTATAGAACCGGACGGCGTAAGTCTGGCGGCATACAACTCCGGAGGACACGACCACCATGGCGGAAGCATCAATGAAAGACAGAGCCGGGCAAAGTGGCTTGGACGTGTGCATGTACCGGGACGCGCAAGCATGATGTCCCGGAGCTGCACATGGTAGCACGTACATGTATGATAATACAGGTAATACATATGCATTGGCCGTGCCTGCCAACTTAGTCTTATGCAGGTTTACACGGACATCGGGCTCAACGCTGAAAACACCGGTTGTCCCTCCATGGTCAGCGGCACGCCTGGCTGGTGCACTTGCTCAAGCCACACGTCTGCTCCGGTTGGCCGCCCATGAGATGCGACCTGAGCATATCACCGCCAACCTGAGAGCTACCTAAGGCGTGGCGACTCCCACGCTGCTAGCCCCACGGAGGCGGCTGAAGACGGGCAACCACACTTGCCGCGACGGCGACATCCATGCCAGGGCTGCCGTCGTGTGGGGTGATGCCCCCAATGATACCGCTCCTCGCGAGCCCGTGAGACGGCGTCCTTGACTACGCCGACCGCCATAAACTTGGCGTCAGGCTAAGGACGAGGCGCCGACCACATCGGCTACACCGACTTAAGTGCGTGCGTTGGTTTTCACACCGACGCCGGTCTCCTCCATCATTTTACTCCCGCGAGGCATACCCCTTGCGCACCCCGACGAGGCTGCTGGTCGTCGAGAAGTTCCAGCTGAGCGGACCCATGCTACTTCAACTACAACTACACCAACGCCGTCAAGACCGACGAGGCATGATGGCGAGGGCGGGCGTGGCCGGAGCAAAGGCCACGCTACTTGCGGCGCGTGTACCGACGAGGACACGAGCTCTGCCGCCACACACACACCACCACATCATGCATGGAGAACGTGAAGCGAAGACGACGAAGACGACCACACGGCTTAATCGGAGGTGTCTCGCGGCGTAACCCGCGGGAGTAATTAACCGGGTGCCTTCCGAGGCCCCGGGAACCAGGAGATCACAATCGCCATAGTCACGCTGGCCGCGCGAGCAGGCCACGGAGCGCTTTGTATTCGGGAACTTGTACTTTGTTTCTCCAAGAGAGATTAATGAAATGCATGCTTCCCTATCTTTTTCTTGTGTACTACGGTACATCGGCACGCCCGCACCTATTTTCTTTACCCCGGCGCATGAGAGAAACACGCTACCATCCTCCCCCTCAACGTAGCGCCTCTGTCTTTCACGGACGTTTTTCTCGTGTCAAACAAATTGGCACGCCCGGTGGGACCTGGTTCTCCTCCCATCTTCGCTTCGCTGTGGTCGTCAAAGTCGTCTTCGCGAGTTCATCCAATCCACAATATCCTGCTTGAGAAGCCACCAGCGTGGAGTTCTGCTAATCAAGAATCTTCTTCATCTTGGGGGACTCTCCTGCACCAACACCTTAGAGCTTTGGGTGTGATCCGCTTTGGAGCCATGCTGCCGTCCATGGTCGTCATCACGCATGACGCCAAGATGTACATGCACCAGGCCCAGGAGCCAACGCAGTTCCAACCTGTGTGATTTAAAAAGGCACAAAGGCGGGCATCCGCCATGACACAGAAGGAGCGCCGCGAGCTAATGCTCGGGACACGTGCCCTGTTGAAGGAGTCAACGAGGGTCGGCATCAATAGTGGCGCGGAGGCCTCTCAACGCCTCCATACTAAGATCACAAGCAAGAATGCGGGTGCGGCGTCACTTCGCGCCCCTACGACGACTTGCCGCACCGAAGTGGAGCTCCTCAAAGGCTTGGAGGATGCTTCGCAGAATTTGCGGAGGCTTGTGACGAACACACGTTCGTCTGATAGCCCGCATCCACTACGCAACTACAGGAGGAAGTGCCGCAAGGTGCGATGACTCCACCAACAAATGAGTTCCCGCATCGCTCGGAGCGTGGTGCAAGAGGAGGATTGGTCCTTCGGCGCTAAGTACCTCGCGGACAAGGCGTTCACGCGTGACTCTCCCCCCGGCGACGGGGCGAGTGGGTCATTAAGAGCAAAGGAGGCGGTGAGACGAGCCGTCATGAAGGAGTTCTGGAAACGGCGCTCCCGCAAAGAGCCTCGTTCCGGCAGGGCTGTACGGTCTCCGCCAGTTCTGAAGATGCTCGGAGAGGCATGTGTGCGCCATGCTTCCACACTTCGGAGGTAGGCGGACGCTCCATCCGCAACGGCAACAGGTTCGCCATTCTTCGGAGCGAGGCACCCGCACCACGCGGAGAGGACCTGCGGCGGGAGTTTCGTCGGCTACATGAGCATATGGACCATATCCAAAGGCGGCTCCGCGAACAAGGAGCGCCAAGTTCTTCATCAGCGGAAGCTGGGGAAGGATGAGGCGCCAGACCCCTAGCCATCGCCATCAACATGAACGCCAAACTTTGGGTCCTCGAAGACAAGCTTCACCCACCCGATACGTTCAACGGGGGCATCCTAACATGCTCCCACGTTGGAACCGGTGGTCACGTCACCAATAGGACGGGAGGAACCCTCGTCCCACTCTATGTGGAGACCCCGAGATCCTCCACGAGGTCCACTTCGTCCTCGACCTTCATCACCTGCTAGGCGTGGGGACCAACTTCCGGTGCAACCTTTGAGCGAAGCACCCACCTCATCCATGAGGCGAACGGCACCGCTACGTCCACCTACGGCGTTGGTACCTACAAGAACCCATGGGGCTCCCACGCACCGAATAAACCGCCGAGTTCTATACAAAGAACTTGAGGACTTGGTTATTTTCGAGCCGCAGGAACCCCGTGCGTAGAAGATCTTTCTCGACTACGCAAGAAGACTACAAGCCCTCCTTCCCAGTGGGGATTGGGAGTTCTGCTCCAATCTTGCTGGGGTAGGTTCTTCTACACCTGCCACGACAACCCCATTGCTTCTGAAGGCGAGGTTCCCACCATCGGCGCCAATCACGTTGAGGTGTCCCGGAAAGTCCGAAGACGTTGATCGGCAGCAGTAATGCGCCATCAACCATCACGCTACGGGTGCGCAATGCTCCAAAGGAGGAATGTGTACCTGCACAAGGTGGCGTGGTTAGAATAAGAATCAAGGAGATAGAAGAAGCCGCAAGGGGAGCTCAAGACATGCAGCCCCATCCCTCTACGTACGTGGCTTCTCCATTGAGGTTTGGGCCATCCCAAGTTCTCGGTCTGGACCCAGACCATTTTCATAAAGTTCCAGGTACAACATTGTGATTCCATATTTGAGCTCCAACCTCGCATATCGAAGAGGCTTGCACAATGAAGGCCGAGCCAAGGTGGCTCGCCTACTGGAGAAGGCTGGGTTTACCCTTCAGCGAAAGCAACGAGATCCCTCCGCCCCCCGCAGGTGAGCGAGGCGTGGTGGACGCAAGCCGACGATCTCATCAAGAAGAAGCACAAGGCCCGAACCAAGTTCGGGCTCGGTTACATCGACCTTGGCGGCTCCGACGATGAAGAAGAGGGGCCATCCTACGTCCCACGAGCTACGTGCCATGCAACGTCCTGTCTCTTCAGGAGACGACACCGAAACTTCACATTGCGGTCTCCATCGACGAAACTACAACGACAACGACCAAACCGAGGTGGGGGAGCTTGACTCGACATCAGCCCCGCAAGAGCTAGAATACGGTGGGCAGCTCACAATCGACGAGCTCGTGGAGGTCAACCTTGGGACAGAGGATGATCCACGCCCCACTTTCGTTAGCGCCACGCTGACGGAAGAGGAGCGTGAAGGCTATCGAAGCTTCTTGATGGAGTATCGAGATTGCTTCGCCTGGAACTACAAGGGGATGCCGGGGCTGGACCCTCGTGTTGCCACTCACAAGCTGGCGATTGATCCACATCACCGCCCGGTCAAGCAACCTCCACGACGCCTACGACCTGAATTTGAAGACCAAGTCATCGCCGAGGTAGATAAACTTATCCTTGCAGGTTTCATCAAGGAGGCCAAATACACTCGGTGGCTCGCAAACATCGTGCCCGTGAAAATAAGAACGGCCAGGTGCGGGTCTGCCAGGACTTTCGCGACCTAAACCGGGCATGCCCCAAGGACGACTTTCCCTTGCCCATCACAGAGATGGTCGTCGACTCCACCATGGGTCATGGCGCACTGTCCTTCATGCATGGTTCGTCCGGCTACAACCAAATCAAGATGGACCCAGATGACGCCATCGACACCGCCTTCAGGACCCCGAAGGGCAACTTCTACTACACCGTCATGCCGTTCGGCTTGAAGAATGCTAGTGCAACATATCAGCGGGCCATGACCTGCATCCTCGGTGACCTGATCCACCGTTCGGTGGAGTGCTACATTGACGACATGGTGGTCAAGACCAAGGACCGCTAGGATCATCACAAGGACATTCGGGTTGTCTTTGAGCGTCTACGACAACACCAGCTCAAGATGAACCCGTTAAAGTGCGCCTTCGCCGTACAATCAGGCCTCTTCCTAGGATTTGTGGTCCACCATCGAGGCATAGAGATCGAGCCCAAGAAGATCAAGGCCATCCTCAACATGCCACCGCCTTGTAACCTCAAGGAGTTGAGGGCATTGCAAGAAAGGAGCTCCGTTCGTGTGGGATGAAGGGTGTCAAAGAGGCTTCAACGACATCAAGAACGCAGCCTACCTCGATTGGCTCCCTACTCGCTCAACACAATGATGAAGGAAATGAGGTGGCAGTCAAGGGTCAAGCCTTGGCGGAGTTCCTCGTGGCGCACCCCGATGATTCCCCGCTCATTACCAACCTTCCAGACGAGGAGGCGTTCACCGTCGAGTTGGAAGCGCCATGGGAGCTCTACTTCGACGGTGCTTCCTGCACGGAGGTTGACCCCGACGGAACTCCTAGGCGGAGAGCAGGGGGTAGGACTCGGTGTTCAAGACACCACAAGGAGGGGTGATGTACCACTCATTCTCCCTCCTCAAGGAAGAGTGCTCCAACAACGAGGCGGAGTACGAGGCGCTCATCTTCGGCCTTCTCCTAGCGCTCTCCATGGAAGTCCGTTCCTTACGGGCCTATGGAGATTTTCAACTCATTGTTCGGCAAGTCAACGACATCTACGAGGTACGCAAGCCTGAACTGGTGCCGTACTACAACGCGGCCCGGAAGCTCATGGAGAAATTTCAACAAGTCGAAGTGCTCCATGTTCCGCGAAGCAGGAATGCACCTGCCGACGCGTTGGCGAAACTGACATCAGCGCTGGTTCTCCCAAGTGACAAATCCACGCAAGTGACGGTTGAAGAACGGTGGCTTCTTCCCGCTGTCTTGGAGCTCGTCCCGGAGGAAGGCGAAGTCAATACCATCACGACAAATGCCGTGGAGGAGGACGAGTGGCTGCAACCCTTCCTCGACTACTTCAAGCACGGCAGCCTCCCTGACGACCCCGTCAAGAGGCGCCAACTGCAGCGACGACTCCCATTCTATGTCTATAAGGTCGGCGTCTTGTACAGACGGTCTCATGGGCAGGAGATTTTACTTCGGTGTGTCAACCGAGGTGAAGCTGAGAAGATCCTGCAGGAGATGCACCACGGAGTTTGCGGTGGCCACCAAGGCGGGGCCAAAATGTACCATGGCCTACGCCTAGCTGGGTACTATTGGCCCGGCATCATGACCGACTGTCTCCGGGTGGCCAAGTCATGCCATGGTTGCCAAATCCACTGCGACTTCAAGCATCAGCCGCCGGCTCCTCTACACCCCACCATTCCCGCATGGCCATTCGATGCTTGGGGCATCGACGTCATCGGCCCTATTGACCCACCATCTTCCGGGGGACATCGCTTCATCCTTGCAGCGACCGACTACTTCTCCAAGTGGGCAGAGGCTGTCCCGCTACGGGAGGTGAAGAGCGACAACGTCATCAACTTCCTAGAGCGAAATATCATATATCGCTTTGGGATTCCACACCGCATCACCTCCGACAACGCCAAGGCTTTCAAGTCCAATAAGATGCACAGGTTCATGGCGAAGTACAAGATCAAGTGGAACTACTCCACCGGCTACTACCCTCAAGCAAACGGAGCCATTGAAGCCTTCAACAAGACGCTTGTCAAGATACTCAAGAAGACGGTGACAAGACATAGAAGAGACTGGCCTGACCGTCTCTTTGAGTCTTTATGGGCGTACCGTGTTACGGTCCGTACACCAACTCAAGCTACTCCCTACTACCTGGTCTATGGGAGTGAGGCGGTTCTTCCATTGGAGGTCCAGCTGCCCTCTCTACGGGTGGCTATCCAAGACGAACTCATCAAAGACGAACAGGTACACTTGCGGTTTCAGGAGCTCGACGCCCTAGAAGGGGAGCGACTTCATGCCCTACAAAATCTGGAGCTTTATCGCCAGAACATGGTGAGAGCTTATGACAAGCTCGTCAAGCGGCGCGTCTTCCGGAAAGGCGAGCTGGTCCTGGTGCTCAGGCGCCCCATCGTCGTCACACACAAGACGAAGGGGAAGTTCGAGCCGAAGTGGGAAGGACCATACGCCATCGAGCAAGTCTACGACGGGGGTGCATACCAGCTGGTCGATCCCCAGGGAGCCCGGCCCATGCCTCCAATCAATGGAAGGTTCCTCAAAAAATATTTTTGCTAAACATTTGCCTCTTCCATTGCCTTTCTTTTTGTTTTTTTAAATAATGGGGAATCCTCGGTCGGCTCGATCCATGGTGCATTCTTATATGCATGGCATGGATATTTATTTCCTCCATTTTAAAACGGACCATGTCCAACAACAACAACAAAAAATGGCTTTCCCCCAACACACCGCGCTTGTGATTGAAGATTTGACTACCCTGGGGCTTGTCGGAGGGTGGCACAATGTGTCAAGCTGCAAGTTGAGCGGCTCTTACACCCATAAAGCACGGCACGTACCAAGTGTATGCTTCCGGAGGCAGTGGAGAAGATTACTTGGGCACTTCATCGTACCGAGGCTCCACGCCCCGTGCTTCCCGGCGTGCCACTCTCTCACAGATGCTCACGCTCCGGGGAAGACCTTAGGAGAAAGATCATGAAAGGCCTGCCCAACCCAGCACAAGTTGGACTAGGTGTGGAGCCACGTGACAACCCTGGGGCGTGACAGCATAAGCTCCAGATAAAGTGCCAGAGGGTTTCTTAGTCCACCAAGGTGAATGGTTGCCTTCCAAGTTCTCAAGATGGGTCTCCAAGCAAGCGAAGAAGAGTCCCAAAAGTTCAAGCAAAGAAGCTCAAGCAAACAAAAACTCTAAAATAAGTACATGCAATCTCATGAAGTCTATGGTCATTCAAATGACCCGTACAAGCAGCCCTCACAAGATGGCAAACATCCAGAAAATCCAAGAATCAAGTATAAAGGTCCTGAAGATCGAGGGAACCATTGGAAAGAAGGCGGAAGGTAGCTATTCACCACCCCTCGAGAAGGCATGGAAACTCCCAAGCCATTCTCCCGAAGCCATTCAGCCCCGTCCTACCATGCCCAAGCCTCTGGGTCCGTGGGGCATCATGCTGGGGGCATGCTGAGCTGCGGGGTTCCTCGGTATCATGATGGGCTAGGGTATGAATCTCTACTGCCTCTCGGAAGCATCTCCGAATACGGCGCCTCCACACACACGGACACGCAAGGACAAGTTATAATCGTCATGGTCTTTCGACGGTTCCCAATGACAAGTCCTTCGGCGGCCTTCTCGGATATCACACATATAGCTAGTGTATAACGGGAAAGCCAACATTTTAAAAAATCCCAAACCAAAACCATGTTTTTTTTTGTTAGTCTCTACTGTGCTTCGTGTTTCCTTGCTCTTGTTTCCTCGAACCCGAGAAAGTACAGGAACACACTTTCACAAGTTGAGTTGCGACTCGGCGCCCATGATGATGGGCTCGCCACGACCTTCAAATGTCTACACCGGCCTGCTTCGGCAATACCGGGACGGTGTTGACGCCGATGACTTTCCGGTGGCATATCTACATCAACACATGAAGATACGGGAGCAGTGCAACGCGCCAGTGCGGCTAGCGTGAATCTGTGAAACCCTTCAATCTAGCTGGCTGGCACCATGATGGCTACATGGTCCCGGCTGGATTGATAAAATTTCTCCACAACACGGCATGTTATTTCGCCGTAAAATGAAGATGAAGAAAGACTAGCCGATTGGCTGGCATCGCACATGATCCCAACCGATCTTCTTCAAAATGTTTATATGCGGATGTACATTCCCGCACCAATCTACTTCAACACTCGACTATCGCGACTGCTTCTACATCAACACCTGGCAGCCGCGACAGTTCCTCTACGTCAATGCTCGACACACGCGACACTGCCTCTACATCAACACTCGGCAGCCGCGACAGTTCCTCTATGTTAAACGCTCGGCACTAGCGATACTGCCTCTACGTCGACGATCGGCATTTGACACCGCCTCTACATCGACAGCCGCGGCACTTCCACTACATCAACGTTCGACCGGGAGCCACACCCGAAGGAATGGCGGGACGTGCGCGCGTACATGCGTGTCCTGACTCCATCAACTACCGTTGGGCAGAGGACGCTGCCTAGGAGTGATACGATGCATCCATCGCCGACTGCAGCAAGTGCCCCGCGATGCCTTGGCGGAACTGCATCGGTGAACAATGGCGCTTTCAGGCCGGTCACTGGCTGATGTTGGTGCCTGTTGACGCCACGACAAGCTGCGGAGCGCGTCGTCCTCGCTAACGCAGCTACTCTCTGGCCGAAGTTGCGCCTTCAGGTCTGACTGCAATTTGCACGGTCTGATGATGAGGCACGGGTTTGTGTTTCTGAAGAAACGTATGGTTGAATGACTACGTTCAGGCTGCACAGATACTAGTTGCGCCCGATGTTTCGCCAAGCCGAAGCCGACTTGCTTTGCGCGCGACCTCGCCTTGGCGAGGGGCATTTGTTCGATACGATTTTGTACTAGTCGCGGCATAGTACTTCATTGCCTGGCAAATTGGCATGAAACGAAAATAATATACGTGTACAAGCCAAAGTACTACGCGCGCATGAGTAGTTGAGGTTTGATGCATGGCTAGCAGTGCATGTTCACCGCTAGCTGGCTGCCTGTACATGGCTACACCTCAATGTTTACAAGGGACATGGTTCAGGGCACGTTGCCGATCGGTCGAGCACGCTAGTTTGGTCGAGTCCGGCGCGCGGCTCCATGGATCAGCGGACTACCAGCCAGCAGATAAGGATTACAATACGTACTTATCTCTCGAGGCCACAAGAATCGGAACTGAAGACAGCGCGCGGAGCGCGTCGCTCCGTTTCCAGCTGCCCGCCTATAAATACCAGGGAAGAGACAGCATCAAGAGAGGAGGACGGACCAGCCGGAGGCCATCCCATCTAACCAGACGCAGCAGCCAGAGAGAAGACCACGGAGGAGGCCAGAACTCTCGCGCAGGTCTCGCCCCTGAAGACGCCCAGCCGGAGGCAGCTCTCGAGCAAGGAGAAGGCCATGGAGACGACGACGCCGGCGTTCCCAAATGGTGAGAATTACGGTTAACTCTCCCTCTCCATGCAGCATACTCGCCGACCGGTGTCGCTCGCTCTCGTCTTGCACGATCGCGGACGACAACGAAGTACACGCGCTGGAGCTGCCGGCTCAGCCCGGCGCCATTCGCCGCAGCGATAACGGCGCCCGCGACTAGGCTGTCGGCTGCTGCGAGGAGCCATCAACGACATCCGCCGCAACGACAACGACGCTCGCCACGAGGCTGCCGGCTGCTGCGCGTCGCCATCTGCACCACCCATGAGGCGCGATGACGACGTCCGCGAGGAGGCCGCCGGCGTGCAGCGCGGCGCCGCGCCATCGACACACCCGCGAGGCACGACGACACCGACCTCGACAAGGCCAACGACGTGCGGTGCGACGCCATCTCGGCGACGCACGCGAGGAGGCTGCCGGCGTGCAGCGCGGCGCCGTCAACACACCCCGGAGCCGCAATGACGGCGTCCGTGACGAGGCTACCGGCGTGCAGCGCGGTGCCATCAACACCACCACAAGACGCGACGACGGCGTCCGTGACGAGGCTACCGGCGTGCAGCGCGGTGCCATCAACACCACCACAAGACGCGACGACGGCGTCCGTGACGAGGCTGCCGGCTGTAGCGCGGCGCCATCTTCATCACCATAAGCCGCGACGACGACGTCCGCCAGGAGGCTGCCGGCGTGCAGCGCGGCGCCATCTCCACGGCACCCACGAGCCTCGACGGTGACGTCCGCGACGAGGCTGCCGGCTGTAGCACGGCGCCATCTTCATCACCATAAGCCGCGACGACGACGTCCGCAAGGAGGTTGCCGGCGTGCAGCGCGGCGCCATCTCCACGGCACCCACGAGCCTCGACGACGACATCAACGACGAGGCTGCCGGCTGTAGCGCGGCGACATCTTCATCACCATAAGCCGCGACGACGACGTCTGCGACGAGGCTGCCGGCAGTAGCACGGCGCCATCATCATCACCATAAGCCGCGACGACGACGTCCGCGAGGAGGTTGCCGGCGTGCAGCGCGGCGCCATCTCCACGGCACCCATGAGCCTCGACGACGACGTCCGCGACGGGGCTGCCGGCCGCAGCGCGGCGCCATCTTCATCACCCGTGAGGCGCGGCGACGACGACCTTGCCGAGGCAGCCAACGTGCAGCGTGATGCCATCTTCAACTCTACACCATGCCACCGATGACGACGTCGGGGCTGCCGGCATACAGCCCGGTGCCATCCGCCATGGTGAGGACGATGCCGACCTTGACAAGGTTGCAGGCATGCAGCGGCGCCATCATCTTCATCACACCGCGAGGCGCGATGACGACGAGTCCGTGCCAAGGCTGCCGCCATGCAGCACGACACCATCTCCGGTACACCCGTGAGGCGCGAAGACGACGTCCATGCTGATGGCGCCGGCATGCAGCCCGACGCCCTCACTATCTCCACCACTTGTGGGGCGCGACAACGACGCCCGGAGGGAGCCCGTCGGCGTGTAGCGCGGTGCCCTCTCCACGACGCCCACGGGGCGCGACGACGGCGTCCCTGCTGGCGTGCAACGAAGCGGCATGCAGTGCAGCGCCATGTCCACGACACCCGCAAGGTGCGGCGACAAGGTCCGTGCCAAGGCTGTTGGTACGCAGCACGGCGCCATGTTGGCACCCGCCAGCACGCGACTCACAGCCCTCTCGTCCTTGGCATGCATTGGTCATGCTCGCCACCGACACCTCGTGTCTTGTACTTGCTGCCGGTTTATGTATAGAACCGGACGGCGTAAGTCCGGCGGCATACAACTCCGGAGGACACGACCACCATGGCGGAAGCATCAATGAAAGACAGAGCCGGGCAAAGTGGCTTGGACGTGTGCATGTACCGGGACGCGCAAGCATGATGTCCCGGAGCTGCACATGGTAGCACGTACATGTATGATAATACAGGTAATACATATGCATTGGCCGTGCCTGCCAACTTAGTCTTATGCAGGTTTACACGGACATCGGGCTCAACGCTGAAAACACCGGTTGTCCCTCCATGGTCAGCGGCACGCCTGGCTGGTGCACTTGCTCAAGCCACACGTCTGCTCCAGTTGGCCGCCCATGAGATGCGACCTGAGCATATCACCGCCAACCTGAGAGCTACCTAAGGCGTGGCGACTCCCACGCTGCTAGCCCCACGGAGGCGGCTGAAGACGGGCAACCACACTTGCCGCGACGGCGACATTCATGCCAGGGCTGCCGTCGTGTGGGGTGATGCCCCCAATGATACCGCTCCTCGCGAGCCCGTGAGACGGCGTCCTTGACTACGCCGACCGCCATAAACTTGGCGTCGAGGCTAAGGACGAGGCGCCGACCACATCGGCTACACCGACTTAAGTGCGTGCGTTGGTTTTCACACCGACGCCGGTCTCCTCCATCATTTTACTCCCGCGAGGCATACCCCTTGCGCACCCCGACGAGGCTGCTGGTCGTCGAGAAGTTCCAGCTGAGCGGACCCATGCTACTTCAACTACAACTACACCAACGCCGTCAAGACCGACGAGGCATGATGGCGAGGGCGGGCGTGGCCGGAGCAAAGGCCACGCTACTTGCGGCGCGTGTACCGACGAGGACACGAGCTCCGCCGCCACACACACACCACCACATCATGCATGGAGAACGTGAAGCGAAGACGACGAAGACGACCACACGGCTTAATCGGAGGTGTCTCGCGGCGTAACCCGCGGGAGTAATTAACCGGGTGCCTTCCGAGGCCCCGGGAACCAGGAGATCACAATCGCCATAGTCACGCTCGGCCGCGCGAGCAGGCCACGGAGCGCTTTGTATTCGGGAACTTGTACTTTGTTTCTCCAAGAGAGATTAATGAAATGCATGCTTCCCTATCTTTTTCTTGTGTACTACGGTACACTGGCACGCCCGCACCTATTTTCTTTACCCCGGCGCATGAGAGAAACACGCTACCATCCTCCCCCTCAACGTAGCGCCTCTGTCTTTCACGGACGTTTTTCTCGTGTCAAACAATCATCTCCCGGGTTGGCCACAAACCGGCTAAGTTTGCATACAGCAAACGAGATATCAGGCCTCGTAGCGCAAGCTAAGTACATGAGTGAACCAATGATTTGAGAGTATCTCAATTGATCTCTAGTTGCCTTTTCATTCTTTCGAAGCAAGACACTAGGATCATAAGGCGTGAGAGAAGATTTGCAATCAGCATAGCCAAATCTGCTCAACACCTTCTCAACATAATGAGACTTGTCCCATTATTCTCATTTCTCAATAGCTTGATGTTCAATATAACATCAGCTTCTCCAAGATCTTTCATCTCGAAACACTGAGATAAGAAGGTTTTTACCTCCTCAATCACTTTGAGACTTGTCCCAAAAATTAGTATGTCATCCACATACAAGCATAGGACAACTCCCTCACCCCCACCATGGCGGTAATACACACATTTGTCGGCTTCATTGACAACAAAGCCCACAGATGTCAAAGTTCTTTCGAACTTTTCATGCCATTGTTTGGGTGCTTGTTTAAGACCATACAAAGATTTCTTTAATTTACACACTTTCTTTCTTGACCTTGTAGTACAAAACCATCAGGCTGTTCCATGTAAATTTCCTCGTCCAACTCTCCATTTAGGAAAGCCGTCTTAACGTCCATTTGATGAACGAGAAGACCGTGTGAGGCAGCCAATGACAGTAGTACTCGGATGGTGGTCAATCTCGCCACAGGTGAGTAGGTATCGAAGAAATCTTCGCCTTCCTTTTGGGTATAGCCTTTGGCTACAAGCCGAGCTTTGTACTTCTCAATAGTACCATCAGCTCGAAGCTTCTTCTTAAATACCCATTTACATCCTACAGGTTTGCACCCATAAGGACGCTCAGATAACTCCCACGTTCCATTAGCCAAGATGGAATCCATCTCGCTTTGAACCGCTTCCTTCCGATGAGTACGCATCGGGAGATGCGAGAGCTTCTGAAATGGTAGTGGGAGTATCATCCACAAGATACACAATGAAATCATTACCAAAAGACTTTGCAGTCCTTTGTCTTTTACTCCTTGTGGGAGCTTCATTGTTATCTTCATTAGAATCTGAACTCTCATCATCAGATTCGTCATCAGACTCCATAGGAGTTTCGTGTATTGGATCAGATTCCCAACTAGACATGCCATGCATATCTCTCATAGGAAATATATCCTCAAAGAATGTAGCATCTCTTGATTCAAAGATGGTGCCAACATTCATGTCGTCCACTCCAGATTTCACCACAAGAAATCTATAAGCAATGCTATGGGCAGCATAGCCAAGAAAGACACGATCCACGGTTTTTGGTCCAAGCTTTCGCTTTTTGGTGATTGACAAATTCACTTTAGCCAAACAGCCCCAAGTTCGTAGGTAGGAGAGTGTTGGTCTTTTCTTTTCCCATTCCTCATAAGGGGTAATCTCTTTATTCTTGGTTGGAACACGGTTTAGGACATGACACGAAGTCAATATAGCCTCCCCCCACCATTCCTTGGATAACCCCGAAACATCTAACATGGCGTTAACCAAATCTGTTAGAGTACGGGTTTTCCTTTCCGCAATCCCATTGGATTGTGGGGAATTGGGAGGCGTCCTCTCATGGATTATACCATGTTCCGCACAGAATAAATTAAACTCATTAGAAAAGTACTCTCCACCACGATCGGACCGAACCCTTTTTATCTTTCTTTCAAGTTGGTTCTCAACTTCAGCCTTATAGATTTTAAAGAAATCAAGAGCCTCATCTTTAGTTTTGAGGAGATACACATAACAGTACCTAGTGGAATCATCAATCAAAGTCATGAAAAAATTCTTTCCACCTTTTGTCAACTCACCATTCATCTCACATAGATCTGAATGTATGAGCTCTAGTGGTGCCAAGTTTCTTTCCTTCGCAGGCTTGTGAGGCTTGCGAGGCTGCTTTGCTTGCACACAAGCATGGCACTTAGAGCCTTTGACAAAGGTGAATTTCGGAATTAAACTCATATCAGCAAGCCGCGTCATACAACCGAAATTAACATGACAAAGTCGTGAATGCCAAACATTAGTTTCATTAACACTAGTGCTTACATGGTTCACAACATTATCACGAAGTCTTCTAGAGAGAAACGCAACATTCCCTCACATTCATATCCCTTTCCAACAAAAGTTCCATACTTAGACAGTACAACTTTATTGGACTCAAACACCAACTTAAACCCATCTTTCATAAGACGGGAGCCACTAACGAGATTCTTCTTGATAGAAGGGACATGCAGCACGTTCTTCAGTTGCACGATCTTTCCCGAAGTAAACTTCAGATCTACCGTGCCAACACCATGAACAGTAGCATGTAACCCATTCCCCATCATTACTGAGGAACCTCGGGCCTGATAAGAGGTAAACATGGAGATGTCAGCACACACATGAACATTAGCACCCGTATCAACCCACCATTCCGTGGGCTGAAACACCGAAAGAACAGTAGGTAACATATTACCATACCCTGTAGTTCCTTCCTCTGTGTTGCCAATGACCATGCTGACAGAATTTGAGTTCTGTCCAGCCTGACATTTCTTTCCTTTGCGTTGTGGACAGCGATTAGCCCAATGGCCTGTCTCGCCACACACCCAGCAAGGATCTTTCTTCTCCGTTTTCCCCTTCTTCTTGAAGTTGGTAGTCTGGGAGACTCCCTTGTTCTTTCCCTTGGACTTGTGGGCATTTTTCTGTACCATATTGGCAGCAGAACGTCCCTCGGTTCCTCCAGTGTGTTTGTCTTTTGCCCTCGCCTTCTCCTCAACATCCAGAGAGCCCATGATATTCTCAACAGAAAACTCATGCCTACGGTGTTTCGAGGAAGTGGCAAAGTTCCTCCATGAAGGGGAAGCTTAGCGACAATGCATCCCGCGACAAACTTGTCCGGTAGCACACACTTGAGGAGCTCGAGTTCCTTTGCCATGATATGTATCTCATGAGCCTGTTCTACTACGGATCGGTTCTCAACCATTCCGTAGTCATTGAACTGCTCCATAGCATACGAGTTCACCTCCGGCATCGGCAGCACCAAACTTAGCGTCCGAGTGCATCCCACGAGTTCCTTCCCATTTCGGATGTGCGAGATAAGCATCAACCAACTTGTCTCCAAGCACACTTAGGACGGCACCCACAAAGATTACGGTGGCATCCCCGAACGCTTTATCCTCTTCGGGAGTAAGCGGACCTCTCGGGAATACCTTCCGCAACTCGGTGCACACCCATAGAAGTGAGCCACAAGAGGGTCTTACTCTGCCATCTCTTGAAATGAGAACCCATAAACGGGCTCGGTTTGAGCGCAGCAGCAAAACCAGATGGTGAAAATTGCCTAAGCAAATAAGGTTTTTGGATTGTTGGAATATTAGGCAATTTCCGTATGAGATTAATTACCGAAAACAACATTAGAGATGCACAAGCATACTTAACCATACACATCAGACTAAGCGCATGCATCAGATCTGAATATGGAACAAGTAGCAGTGCAAGGTAGGAGAGGAAAAGCACGTACATCGCGACCGTGAAGGTCGCACCAGCAGCAGCACCACCACCACCATGGGTATTGTTGATGTCGCCCATGGTGTATTCGGATCTGTCGATGAAGCAACCGGGTCGTCGAAGAAGACGAACAGTAGCGAGCAGTCGCGCCGAAACGCTCCCCAAAAACCTTATCGCCCGTCTCCCGGTGCAGGATCTCAACGGACGGAGTTTCGGAGGCCTGCTCTCCCGGACGGCTGTGCACGCAGTTGCCGGGATGGGGAAGACTAGAGAGTAGCGCAGCAAAAGGAACTAGAGAGTTCTGAGAACTGTGTGTTTCTCTAGATCTGATCTGTCTCCTTGTATAGCCTGGGAAGCCGACCCGACCCGACCGCGTAGGAAGCCAGGGACACGCGGCGAACATGCACATGCAGGTCGACACGTACCCAACACAGTTGGTGCACCAAGCAAAAATTTAGGCTTCCTTGAGTGTGTATCGAACTCGAGTCACGAAACGCGACGTGCGTGACGTGACGTGATGTGACGAGGCGAGGCGGGGCGAGGCGGAGGAGGAGGAGTGCGCGAGGGCTCCTTCTATTCTCACTCACTTGGAATGACTAGAACAGCAGCCCTTATATACCACTCCAACTCTCTCCCAACTAGCAATGTGGGACTAAACTTTGTCCCCCAAGGCTGTCCCAAGCTGCCAACGTAAAGGGCCTTGAGATTTCAGGAATTGTAGACTATATGGGCTGCCTTACTGGGCTGCAGCCCATCTACATTCAACAGCTTGTGCACCATTGAGAAATTACCATCACTGAAATATGTGCGCGGAAAGAATAACTATTAGGTAGTTAACCGTATATTTTAGTTGACATCGGCACGCGAGAAATTACGATGGAAGTTGAATATATTTCTACTAACGACAAACATAACTACAGCTGAGGTTGAATATTCGTGTAAATATTGTCACGCTTGTGCGTCATCGGGAAATTACCAGCACAAAAATATGCGCTTGAAAGACTTACTATTAGGGAGTTAACTTTCTGTTTCGTAGTTGACATCAACACACGACAGTTAATGTTCTATTTCGTAGTTGACATATGCACACCACAAAGTACTGGGAAAGTTGAATATTTCTACTAACGGCAAATATAATTATGATTGAGTTTGAAGATTCATGTAAAAATTTACCAGGCTTGTGCACCATTGAGAAATTACTCGCATAAAAATATGTGTTGTGAAAGTATTAATATTAGGTTGTTAATACTCTATTTCATAGATGATATCGACACGCGGGAAATTATTGCGGAAGTTGAAATTTTCTACTGACGATAGATAACAACGGAAGTTGAATATTTCTACCGATAAATTACTGCGAAAAGCGCCCTGAAAGAATTACTTCGTGGTTAACATCGATATAAGACAAATTACTGCAGATTTTAAATATTTCTACTGACCATAAATTAATGTTGCAGTTGAATACTTCTACAGACAAACTATTGTCAAAATTTACTATCAGAAACTTTATTTCAAAAGGTAAAAAAATACAAACCGGAGTCAGTACCCAGAGTGTTATGGTGCCAGCAAAGACATTCAGCCTTTATATATGCAAATACACGTTCAAGTGCGGAGGAAGGTGAAAGATAAAAAAAAATATTTGTTTGAGCCATGACTATTTCAACATTTTAAATTTATATGTTCTATAGTTGATGATCAAAGGTATTGAGCCATGTTCTTTTGCTCGATTTAATTCGATGAGACTAAAATGTTGTATTTGGTGTGGCCTTCAGTGCACTAGAAGGAATAGCACATTTCCTATTAGCCTTCATTTCGACTTGCCCATTCTAGCAATGCAACAAAATCCCCTCGAACTCGAAGCGGAGCCAAGACATGATGCTTGCATGACCGTGTCATTTCCGGTAAATCCTCCAAATTTTATGGCCGAGCTGGAGTACTTTCATCTACGACTAGTATCTAAATTTCAACAAAATTAGACAAATGACAGGCAATTGCAGAAGGATTGCACCCCAAAACAGGAATTCTAAGCAGCTATGTTACGAAGATTCAGCATATATAATTAACAGAAGACCCATATGATTTTGGTGCAGTGCTGTCAGCCCGTATCCAACAGAGTGAGAAAGGGCAGTATGAGCGAAATGGATTGGAAATAAAGGGAAAATCATCCGTCAAAGGATCTTGCAGCTAAGTCTACCATTACAGGAGTAGCAGCGTTTGCATATGAAAAATCCATACAGATTCGCTTCCAACAGCATAACTCAAACGCTTCCTTCATCACTGTTCACTCGCCATGCAGATCGAGGAATGTGGCGATGAGGCGAAAGCATCCGCCGCAGCTTTGGCCGCAGCTCCGCAAGTAAGCACCCACTTTACGTAACCACCTCATCAGCATAGGGATGGCCAACGCAATGAGCTGAACTACACCGCAAGCGGTATTGAACATGCTCACAAGCTGAGAAAAAATGAGGAAGACATCGGGAGTTAATATGAACCAGAGAATAGGTGATACGACATTTAATCAATCGCAACGTCAAAAATAAATTTGAATGTATCAGAAATCATTGAAGCTTTAGGGGAATTTGTTAGTGGCCGGTCATTGGGGCAAGTGCTTGGGGAAAAGACAATGGCACATCTTCTCAAACTAGTTTATATGATTCTTGTTATCTATATACATTGTGCTTACCTTTTTTTCGAGGCATTACATTGTGCTTACTTATGTGTGTTAACTATGGTACCCCAGTCTTGTACGAGATACACCACTTTGTATGCTCCCTAGCTACACTAGTGATTCAGATCACATTTCTTTTTGTGTTTACGTTCAAATCACATTCATGCATCAATTGATACGCTATCTTTTGCAAATCCATGCTGGGGCAATTGGACTTACCGATAGAACTCCATCAGCGGACTGAAGGGCCATGGCGTAAAACATGAAGAACGCTGAATCAGTTAAGTTCAGAACGCACATGAACGAGGTGTACAACCTGGACTGCTGGTCTGGGAATGGCTTGCAAGTTATCTGCAAAAGACAAGATGTTTTGAACTTGTAAGCGTGGCTGAAGCTGGGCTATAAATTTCGCTACACATATTAGATTAGATACTTTATTTTTTTCATAATATGATCCACAGTAATACATTTTTGGAATATAATAATTATATTGCAGCAGAACTGCAGAAATGGATGATAGGACAAAGACAGGCTATACAGATAATTAGAGGCTCAGGATCATAATGCCCTTTTGATAAATGAAAAAATAACAGCTCAATGCAATTTTTCCATGGAAAGTAACAACAACATGGCAGAACTTAAGAATATACATCCAGCTGGATCGAACTTACTATCGGGAATAGTGTAAGTCCATTGAGTGCGGCTACAGCCACAATGAGCATCCAGAAAATGACATAACCATCGCACGTGTGCTGCATAAGAATGCCACTGAGCAGAGCGGAGCAAGAACCGAGAAAGCTTAGGAGCACAACGAACATCTGCAAATTGACAGATACAAGCAATTAAACATCGTATGTTTCATGAATTCCTTCCATTTTAACCATATCTATATCTTACCCAAAACCGTGGCATGCATGCTCTATCTGTTGTAACCACACGGTGAGCCAACAGAAAGAAGGTATATACAGTTCCCAGGATGAAACCCACTGCACTGACAAAGAGAACGTCGGGGTGCTGGTGATCAGCCACAAAGTACACATAGACCATGAGCATCAAGTTCATTACTGCTCCGGTTGCGAACCCTTGCTCAGTGAAATACTTCTTTGCCTCCTTCAAATCTGGAGAGAACAGCAGAACACATCTGCGACAAGGAATTCAAAAGCTTAAATTCTTGAAGGCTCTGTGAACTTTGCAGAAACTTAATGTGTTATAACTTATGACATGTAAAGATGTAGAAAAATGCTCAACAAAGTAAGAAGTTGTGCCAAACAAAAGAACTGGACTACTTACGATAGGACAAGATCAAATTAAAGTTGTCGAGTAGCATAAACTGGCCAAATAAATTAAGACAAATAAACTTACAGAGGAGCAGTGTCGATAATGACAGACACCACGTTGAACACGATTGCAAACGCTCCTAAGCCTGTGATATCTGGAACCATGGTGGGCGCAAGCTTAACTCCAAGGCTCCGAGCCATCCGGTCTGAATAACAAGAAAAATCGATCACTCGTGGAAAGAAATCAAGAACATCCCCTCCAACCCACCCCAGCGTGTCCTGTGCTCTCTGAACTACGACCAGCCACCTAAATTCGACAGCGGTGAGTCGTGCGTCGCCGATACAACGGCCGCGCTTTCATCGCCGAAGGAACCCAGACACAGATCACGGCGTTGAGATTGTTCTCGTCCGCGGGATGCTCGCCACGGGATCTTCGTCCAGCTAGCCCGGGAAGGGCTGCCTCGGCGTCAGAACCGTGGCCCGTGGCGAGCACCCCACCCACCAGGACGCCGCGAACCATGGACCGTGGCGAGCATCCCGCCCACCAGGACGCCGCGAACCGGCAACGGGATGCTCACAACGGTACACGGCTGAGTGCACTCTGATTGCCACACTGCGCGCTAACTCATGGTCCGGGGTTGGCGACGAGGCGGAGCGGGGAAGCGCCCGTGGCTGCGCCACGCCAGGCGACGAGCGCCGGGTGCGACTAGCCTCACGGCGACCGAAACAGAGCACGCGCGACGAGCGCGCGGTAGCGTAGTGTGCCAGTACCGCGTGGGTGTGCTTCCGTGGGTGTCAGTGTCACCAGCGTCGCTGCGTGCACGGGTGCCATCGCGTGGGTCTCTCTCACCGGCGTCGCCCTAGGAACGAAAAACATCACGCGGCCTTAAATCGGCGACCTAGCTGGCTTCCTCATCGAGGTCGGCGGGACAGCGCTCGTCGCCGGACGTGGCGCAGACACGGGCGTTTCCCCGCTCTGCCTCGTCGCCAGCCGGACCATGCGCCGAGCCAACCGCGCGCTCTATCGAGATGTGCTCGTCTCGCCGTGGATACGTTGCCTAGGCACAGCGTGGCCCGTGGCGAGCACCCGGACCACGATTCGTGGGCGGCGTGCTCGCCACAGGCCACGGCAGTGCCGAGGCAAGGCATCCCGGCGAGCTCGAGCCTCGAGGGCATCTCGGCAGAGCGCGCGCGCGGTTGGCTCGGCGCATGGTCCAGTTGGCGCCGGGGCAGAACGGGGAAGCGCCCGTGGCTGTACCACGCCCGGTGACGAGTTCCCGGCCCCCTCCGCGCAAAACCTCGGCTGCGAGCGCGCGGGTGTGCCTAGCTACGTGGTCGTTGCCTCCCGCCGGGATATGCCCACGCGGACCAGAGTTCATACCTGCGGGTAGGTCGCCGCCTCGCCGGGGAGAGGGAGAGGGAGAGGCAAGGGTTTGGGGAGGAAGAGACCGGCTGGCTCACCGGAGAGAGGGGGGTTTTGGTGAGGAAGACGGGAGCGGGGGTGAGATGCCTTCACTTTTCTATACTTTACTTCTAACCGCCGTGTCAGGCTTTGCAACTTTTCTACAGACGGGAGAAATTCATACTAATCCTAATTTTTGTCTGCAAAATTTTGAAGTACGCATAGAACTTTGTGTATCTATTTATTATTATTATTTAATGTAATGGGTGCTTCAGATTTGGTCTGGCAATTTATAATACTCTAGCAAATATTTCTAATCCGTGTGGTTATGAGACATCTCCACCCTTTTTTTAACATTTTACAAAAATAATTGTAACATTTTTTTGAAGTTAAACTCATTCATGCTCACGAAAATCACCATGGTGTGCTTGGAATGGGCACCTTAATCTCAAAACATTTTGTTAAAGAATCTCAAAACATATAGATCATGCTCTTTCGTTTCGTCTAGACAAATTTATACTGTTAGACTAGCGGCCACACTTTATTAGATAGGTTACACATTATATATATCACCAAAACAAATGACGACTCAAAAACATTGAGAAACCTCTAAATTTACATCAAACCACTATATATAATTCCTAGACCTGTTATTTTGGCATTCGCTTCTCAATATATCTAATCCGTGTGGATATACGCTCGCTTCAAAAAAGTAAGCATGTTGGCTATTGTAGGCCACAGTAGAGGCGATTCCGCCCGCATACCGTTCCCCCCCCCCCCCCCCCACCCACCCACCCACCCACCACCACCACCGGACTGTCGGAGAGTTGCCGACGGGGAGCCCCTATGTTTGCGATGGCGGATGCAGGAATGGTGACGAGCGAGCCTGGAAGGGGAATACCAGATCTAGGCACTGATGGGAGAGCTCTAATTGAGAGAATCTAGAGTGCTGAGCCTGGTGGATTTGGCGCGGATTGAGCAGAAGTTGAGAATACTCGGGCAACAATGGCCACGTAGTAGGAGAGGGAGAAGATATGCGAGTAGTAGAGGAGAGGAGCATGTCTGGAGAGGAGTTCATTCTCGCGGCACAACACAAGGTCCTTCCATGGCAGGATCCCCTTGATCCTCCATAGGTGGATCGCTACTATTCTTCTGAACGAAGCATCTTGTGCGGGTGCGTCGTTCCTTCTTTATCAAGTTTGTGTGCCACTACGATTTAGAGGGTGGACAGTAGATGGCAGAATCCGGGATATATCTCTTGAATGGTGGAAAGTTGAAAATAGGTAAAGGGCCCTTATCTTTTTGAGGGGGCTCGGAGAAGAAGGTGAGTTTTCATACATTTGGGGGTCCTTGGTGGTAACCCACACCTCTACAGCGGTGACTAGCTTGCTTCGTGTAAGTGAACATCGAGAAACATTTTAGTCTATGGGTGTCTGGTTATCTCTGCAACCGAGTTTATTTCGTTGTGACAGACATAAAGCTTGAAGTATTTACATTTTATTTATCACTTGTGATATATCCTTATTAGTCTAGTTGTTGGGGCAGCTGGTTGAACCTAACTTACTTAGGGTTTATGCTTAAAAATTAAACATTAATTTTATTCTGCGTTCTTTCAAGTCAAGTATGAAATTGTTTTAAAACCCATACTCACCCCCTCTAGGCAACATCTCGAGCTTTCACTAAGCAATGGCATGCGTGGTCGACACGGCCCGCCGGGGCGCAAGCTTCGTCAGAGCATCTCACATCGGAAGTGGCGGAGGAGGCGAATCATCCATCACCTTGGTCGATTGATTGGACATTAAGAGAGTAGAGAGTGAACGAGGGGGATCTCTCATCAGATATGGTGGATGAGGCGAATCATCCATCCGTGGAAATTTGGCCTTATATCGTATTTAATTCTTGCACCCTGATAGATTACAACATTTGAAATTTAAAACTTTGAAATTAAATTGCAGAAAATAAAACTATGCAGCAAAGGGCACCAAGCGGCAATTTTTTTTAAAGAAAACTCCACCACTCTGCACATGGTGGAAGAAGCCGCTCTATGCCAAAAATAGCATCGGGAGAGTATCTTCCCTTCTTTTTTGCCAAAAGGGTGATCTCTTTTGCATTTGGACTGCCATGGCGGACCTTTTTTCTTTGGAAATGAGTCAATGACATGGTCATGGTGGTCAAATCCGAACTGCTTGGCTTCCCTTTTTTGCATTGTGCACGTTATTGAGCGACTCGATTCGTTCCATTTCCTTCCACTTCTCTGATTGACGTGTCTCTTTTACTATCCTCAAATAACCGGGATCGATCGCCGTTTCATCTATACCCCAGTACTAATCATGCTCTGGGGATTGGACAATTCGGTTATTCAAAAAAAAAAGATTGGACAATTCTGTGGGGCCGGTATAGGATTTGGTCCTTATAGTTTGTTACACTTTCTACTGTAGCAGGCATTAAGTGCATTTTTTCTTTTATACTGTATTATTCTGCAGCTGATATAATTTGGAGTTGGTGCTCTCTCTCAGCGTTGGTTGATGAACCGGCCTGATCCTAGACTGCATGGGGGCCATCAGCTTGCCCTGCCTTACGTTACAAGAAAGTAACAGAAAAGGCGAACAACAGGCTACAGCTGGGCCCACCTGCACCTGCTCACCGTAGATGCGATTTCTTATGCTTCTCTTGTAGCAGCGCGTTGTATGTGATATCTTTCGTTTTGTGCAAATTTAATGGGAGGTCCGTGTTAATTCTAATTTCTAACAAATGTTTTATATATTTCATGCCATCTCGCTAACGGTGGACTTGTTTAGAACAGTCAAATAGTTTGTCTCCGTTTAGGGTGGTCTACAGATAGAGAAGAAGCCTAGATCAGTATGCAGTTGCGAGGCGATCCTAATGGCACACCACATATGGCCTCGCAATTTTAGGCAATTTTATGTCCATAGGTTTAGACGTTAAATAATTCTAGTTAAAAGGTTAAAATAATATATAATCCAAATTAGTACATCAAGATAGTTCAAAACCTTCATTGCCGCCATACCTAAAGTACACAAGAATTTAGATATAAATTAATGTGCGATTGAATCAAACATCTCGATCAAAGATCATCACCATCTTCCTCTCCAACCATGCCTACTAAGTAGGATCCATGTCGTCGGTCGAGCGGGTTGCCAGGCCTCCTCGGTCAATAGGGCAAGCTCTAGTCCCTTGCGCGTGTTGTGGTTGTTAATCTCTTCAACGGCGAGCTTCTAGTGTTGTATGTCGACATGAATCTTCATGGTCTTCTCTTTTTCCCGACGCTTCTGACCCTCCTATGGCTTGGGGAGCGAGCAATGGCTCGTCCTCGATGTCGATCAGGGTTGTTTGGGTGTCGGCTTGGGTGGTACGTTGGGTCTCAGTGGCACCTCCTTCATTGATCATGGCCTCCATGGCCTCGTCTCCCTAAAAGAATGCTTGAGTACACATCCCATTTGGTTGGACACAGTTATGGTTGTGGAAGAGAAGAACATACCGGGTTAGAGGACAAAACGGGCGGCGCTGGCATTTCGTCGAGCTGGTTTTGGGGGATGGGGAGGGCGTCCGGAAATAAGAGTTTCACCGGCTTCCTTTCCACGCTCCATAACAACTCGCTCGTCGGGATGTTGAGGTCGATGTTTGGATTGGCCGACACGAGCGGGCAAGACTCGCCGATCACTGACGACTTGTCCCTAGACAACCGGGCCGCCACCGATGTGTGGCATGACGAGCGCGGGGGCTTGTGCGCAGACGATCCGTAGCTCGTAGCGAGGTCGGTGGCCAACACCTGACCGTTGGCAAGAAGCGTCGCTTGGGCGGCCATGGCCACAACGTTAGCACGGGCCTGAACTTGGGCTGTATGTGCAAATGCTTCGGCCCTTTCTTGGGTGGCCGCAGGCCAGATTATTTCCTAGACTCCGATGCCCTCTCCTCCGGCGTGAGCTCCTTCTTTGGCTTAACCAAAGAGGGGACGACGTCATTTTTTGGCCAACCGTGGCCACGACTGGCGGTGGCAACGCGAGCAACTGTGACGAGCACGGTTGGATATGTGGCATCGGCGAGGGGTGTGGTGTCCAATACGGTCTCGGGCAAGGCGTGGGACATTGTGGTGTTCATGGATGGAGCTAGCCAGCTAGGTCACAGGCGCGGGTGGTGGCTAGAAGAGAGTGGGGAGGGAGAAGTGTTGCTGGCTAGCGAGCATGGGGCAGGCTAGTACTCGCGCGACGCGAGCATGCGGCATCTCCACGTCACCACGAACCTGTCCCAAATTTGGTTGAGTTTGCTCCGAAACGAACACGTTCGCGGGACGTGGTCCATTTGCGGATCATCGTTGGACCTCGCTTTCGATCCCCGCGGACATTGACACACATAAAGTGCCCATTTGCGTGCCGCCGATGAAAATGGCCTTAAGAGGGGCAAACATAGAGGAGCTTGGGTTCCGACAGTGGCGAACAGGAGAAAATGAAGGAATTCTTTAAAGAAACAGACGTCGTGGATGAGTAAAAAACTAAATTGGGAGAGTTGGATTGGACGTGGCGCTAGCCTTCTAAGACCAAAATTTTAATCGTCTAACGAATTCTGTAGGGTCGGCCAGAGATGCTGTAAGGCTACTGGCCCTAGCACTATATTTAAACCTTGAAACCGTGACAAATCCAAGTCGTGCTTTCAAACTTGAAAGAGGAGCTGGCAGAATGAACCATTTTGTGTGCATGCATTCGGCGGCGCGGCGGCGAGAAAGAACGGAACGGCGCTGTGATCACACGTGAAGAGCAAAAGCACACACAAAGGGAAAGTGAGACGTACAAATATGTGGAGCTGCTGCTGCTATCGGTAATTGAAAACAATGTGGCGAAACGACTCTTGACGGTGGACCATGCCGGTGCGAGGACGAGGGGCAAACTTTGGGCGTACAGAGCAGTACGTGTGCAGACCTGCACTGCAGCTCGACGGACCAGCACACCGAGCAAAGCTGACTGCATTCTTAACAGCAGCTGTGCATCGGAGAAAATCTGCGCCATGGAATGGAATGGAGATGGCTGCTATGTTGCCCCTCGGATCGGAGGCCTTGGGGGGCGCACTCCCGGCTGGGATCACGTACGTCCTCGCCGCTCACCTCCGGGCGGTGGAGCGGTGGCCGGTGGTCGGGACCTCGATCGGGGGAAGGGAACGGCCGCTCCAAGCAACGCGGCGGCTCGCAGCCTCATCATGCATGGACGGCCGTCGGTCGCCTGTACGGTGCACGTGGTTGCCCATCCGCAGCTGAGCTATCCGTTGGCGGCAAGGATGGCAGCAACCTCTCGCCGTCACGGCGAACCTCACGGCTCAATCGGTCGTCGTCACGGGCCGGCGGACCCCAGAGCTGCGGCGCGTGAGCACGTACTGGCACAGCCGGTCCTTCCAAGTTTAGGACCTCAGCGCCGCCGCTTTCCAGCCGACAGAAGGGGGGCCAAACCATTTCCATGTAAGAGCATCTCCAGCGGCGCGAGGCGACCGTTTGCGTCCGCTTTGGTCGTAAATGCGTCTGGCACCGTCTCCAGCGGCACGACGCAAACTGACCGGGTCGTCCGCGGAGACGCAAACTGACCGGGTCGTCCGCGGAGACGCAAACCTGGCCCAAATATGCGCCAGGTTTGCGTCTCGGCGGACGCTGCGCGGACGCGCAAAGTGTCCGTTGCGGTCTCCACCGGGCCCGCCTGGCAGCGAGCCTGCATGGAGGGCATCGCTTCCGCGGCCATCGCTTCCGCGGTCAGCGCTCCGCGTCGCGCCGCCATGAATGCCGCAGCTTCTACGTTCGCGCGTGCATCGGCGGGCGGCGGCCGAGCTCTGCGCCGCCTTCAATGGCATCGTATCCCGTGCGCGGCCGCCCTTAAAAGTCCAGCGGCCGCGTTGCTCCTTCGCCCACAGCTCCACTCGCACCACAACCGCCGCTGCGCCATGGGGAAGAAGAACGACTTCGAGGCCTCCGGCAGCGGCAGCAAGAAGGTGCCGCTCCCCGTCACGGTGGGGAGGCTCATGCACGGCAAATGGGTGCCGTGCGACGCCTGGTCCGGCGTGCAGCTGCCTGGCGGCTGGCGGCTCAGCTGCCGCCGGGTGCCCATCCCTCCAGTACCAGCGCGCGAGCCTGAGCGGACCAAGGAGATCCGGCGGCGGAGGCGATATCTGACGGCGTACGCCATCGACTCGGAGAGTTGGCGTACGTACCTGTCCACGGAGACGGACAGCAGACGGAGGGCTGGCTTCATGGGCGACAGGGATTATCCCTTCGGCCCTGCACCGCCGGCTCGTCGTCAGCAGCCGCAGCACAACGACCGCGAGGACGAGGACGAGGACGACGAAGCCTACGCCATGTACGACGACGACGACGACTACATCGAGGCGCTCGCGTACCATAGCGAGGACGTCATGGATGACAGCGACGACTACGTCGGCCTCGTCTTCCACGAATGGCAGCAGGCCATGGCGGAGGGCCGGAACTTCGAGTTCCCCGACAACATGACGGACGACGAGATGGCCAAGGTCGGCCTCCTCGTCTCCGAGTACGACGCGCCTGTGCAGCCGCCGTTGCCCCGCTACGCCACCACTGTCATGCCGCCGGGCCTGTCCGCGGAAGAAGCCCTTCGACAGGCGCTCCTGGACTCGGCGGCGCCTCCTCCACCGCCGCCACAGCCTTGGGCGCCTCCCCCACTGCCGCAACAGCCTTATGGCTGGGCTCCTCATCCGCCGCCACGGCCGCAGCCCCGGGCGCCTCCACCGCCGCCTCAGCCCGCAGCCTCCTCAACCTCGAGCACCGCCATCGCGCCCGGCGTACGCTCCCCCGGATGGCTACTGGCCGTGGGACATACCTGAGGTCATCTTGCTCGACAGCGACGAGGAGCAGCACGGCCACGATGCGCAGCAGTAGGCGTTTTAGGTTTTTTTTTTTATGTTTTCAAGTATGTAAGTTATGTTTCAGTTTTTGTAAATTATGTTTCAGTTCAAAAAAAAAATGATTCGTCCTAAAAAAATGCGTCGTGCCGCTGGAGCCACCCCCGACGCAAACGGACGCGCGGTCGTTTTCGACCAAAAGGGCCGACGCAAACGGACGCGCGTGGACGCTAAAATGCGTCGCGCCGCTGGAGATGCCCTAAGTGCGCTGTCCAATAGACACCTGCCACTCTGATCGGCTGATCGCCGGCCTCCTCCGACTGCGGCGACTGCAGGCAGAGGGCACGGGCGGGCAGAGTTGAGCCGCAATGCTCAGCCACATGCCTTCCATCTCCAGGGGGCTACGCATTTCAGCGTCCGAAAATATCTGCGCGCGTTTGTTTGCGTCGGTTGAAATGGTCGAAATCGATCGCGCATCCGTTTGCGTCGGGGGTGGCTCCAGCGGCACGACACATTTTGCTCGAATTTTTTATTTTTTTATAACATGAAAACATAATTTACATAGTTGAACACGTGGAAATAAACCATACGCCTGCGCCTACTGCTTCTCATCGTCGCTGTCGAGCACGATGAGCTCCGATACCGTCCACGGCCAGTTAGGAACCGACGGAACGTACGCCGGGCGCACCGGCGGTGCTGGAGGTGGAGGCGTCCAGGGATGTGGCGGAGGAGGAGGTGCCCAGGCTTGTGGCGGAGGAGGCGCCCAGGGATGTGGCGGCGGAGGAGGCGCCCAGGGATGTGGCGGCGGTTGAGGAGCCCAGGGGTTGTACGGCGGCGGTTGTGGCGTCGCCAAGTCCTGTAGCGCCAGTCGTAGGGCTTCATCATCCGACAGGCCCGGCGGCATGAAGCCGGTGGCGTACCGGGGCAGCGGCGGCTGCAAAGGCCAGTCGTTCTCGGAGACGAGGACGTCGAGCTTCGCGATCTCGTCGTCTGTCATGTTCTCCGGGTACTCAAACTCGCGGCCCTCCGCCATGGCCAGCTGCCATTCCTGGAAGACGACCGCGACGTAGGCGTCGCTATCGTCCTTGACCTCCTCGTTGTGGTACGCCAGCGTCTCGATGTAATCGTATTCGTCGGCATCGTGATCGTCGTCATACTGCGCACGCGTCGGCGCCTGCTGTCTTCGAGGACGAGGCGGCTGTGGACGGTCAAAGGGAAAGTCCCTGTCGCCAATGAAACCCGCCCTCCTCCGATCCCTCTCGGACACGAGATACGTGCGCCAGCTGTGGGAGTCGATGGCGTACGCCAGATCGGCGCGGAGGTCCGGCGGCATGTACCGCCTCCTTCGTCGGATCTCGGCGCTCCTATCTGGCTCGGCGCATGCACAGGAGGGATGGGCACCGGGCGGCAGCTGAGCCGCCAGCCGCCAGGCATGTGCACGTCCCTCCAGGCGTCGCACGGTGTCCATATCGCGTGCATCAGCCTCCCCATGCTGACGGGCAGCGGTACCCTGCCCGGCCGCTCCTCCTTCTTGGTGTCGCTGCCGGACGCCTCGAAGTCGTTCTTCTTCTTCCCCATGGTGCTGCGACGGTGGTGGTCCGAGTGGAGGTGTGGGCGATGGAGGAACGATACCGGTGGACTTTTAAGGCCGGCCGCCGCGGAAAACGATGTCATTGAAGGCGGCGCAGAAGTCCAGCCGCCGCCCGCCAGTGTGCGACATTGATGGCGAAGGCTGCGGCGCAGACGCGGAAGCGATGGCTGCGGAAGCGATGGCCTCGATACAGGCTCGCTGCCAGGCAGGCCCGGTGAAGACGTGAGCGGACACTTTGCGCGTCCGCGCGGCGTCCGCCGAGACGCATTCCAGGCGCAAAATATGCGCCGGATTTGTGTCGCCGCGGCGGCCCGGTCAAGATGCATCGCGCCGCTGAAGGTGGTACCGGGCGCACTTTTCGGCCCGGCGGACGGAACGGTCGGTTAGTGCTGAAGATGCCTTTACTCAGGTTGGGCGATCAGGCCTGTTGAGCTAGGCCTTGTGCCAGTCACTGCGCGTGTGTGAGCTCATACTCCACCTCCGCTCTCCTGCCATGGATCTCAGCCCCCACAGCGTCTCCATCTTCATAGGGGTAAATTTTGAAATCGGATACTAGTAGTAAAAGTTACCATAATTTCGATGCAACAAATACAATGTGCCAAACAGATTAAGCAAGGAAAAAAGTGTCATAATAAAGGGTTAAAACATGAAATAAACCTTGTAAAATGTGGACACAAGAGACACTGATGTTTAGATTACGAAATGCTGACACTTTTGGATTTCCATCAACATGTCTTATATACCATGTACTTTTTAATGTTTCTCATCAAGGCTTTTGAGTCGTGACATCACCAACGCTATGACAATGAAAGTCGCTGTATAGTCGCGAGTCACTGTGATTTTTAGAAAACGACTCGGCGATTATGCTGCAACTCACGGGCCATGTTTCTCGTGCAATAGCGTCTGGTAAACGCCTCACAAACGCGTTCAATCAGTGATACAACACACATAACAATCAATATCAAGTACCTTCCCGCTACAACCTCACAAAAAGAATTGCACGCATCGCAATGTAGGAGACCTACAGATGCATTAGAATTGAGGGCTTTAGCCCATGGCCACAACTAGGTCGTTTCAAAAGTCAAAACGTTTCACATGTTGCTTCTCTATCTATCTAAAACAGCCTTCTAAGAAAATTCCTTGGTCTTTTTGATTTGACATATGCATCAGTAGCGCAAATGGTTTGAGTTAATCAACCGGAATGCACACGACCAATATATGAAAAAACATGATGCTGATCGATTAGACTGAAAGATGCACTTTTTTTGCGGGGGAACTAGTAGCAACCAGAAAAGATGTACTGTTATGCCGATGAAAATGCATTACCTTTTACTCTCCCAGTGTCATTAACAAAGCTTCCTCGGCACTTGGTTTCCATTGTTTTTTTTTTTTTTTTTGAAACTTGGTTTCCATTGTTGAGCACAAGAGAAACGGAGGCCCATCCCAACAGTCAGCCTGCACAACAGTTGTACCGTTCGAATCACTGAAAATAATTCCTCTGAGAAGTTCTTCAAGTAGGAAAGCAAACATAAAGAGGACATTTTAAACTAGTGACAAAGGAAAGTATCATATACTAGTATCATACATACGATACTAGTTTATGATACAACACCTACAATGCATAGTATCATGAATTAGTATCATAGTTTCATAGTATTTAATGTTTTGTAGAATCTCAATGCAAATATGTGTACGTGATGTGTTTGCCACTAAAATTTCCAGTTTTACGTGCTATGATATGATATCTACCTATGATACTAGTTTCACCTCTATCCTCGTTAGTTGATGTGCCACATAAGATTTTTGTCTACATGGCATGCATGATACTATCTATGATACTCCCATTATGGGTAGTCTTAGGAGACTATTCTGAAAGTTAAACGGTACCGGACAAGGCACAAACCGTTTGAGTGCCTAACAGTTTTCAAGTAATAAATGGAGGAACAACAGCATATGCCTTTGGTCTTTCATGTTTGGACTTTGGACAAATACAGATAATGCAGTCGCATACCTCTAATCCAACTTTTTTCAGTGAGTATCTTCAACAAAGGGCGAGAGAACGGTTACTCCAGGCGGTAATCTTGTATCAAACATTCTAAGAGATAACTCAAACAGTTCTTCAAGCTCGTTGTCTACTATAGTCGATGTTTCCAAACCAAGTTCTCTGAAATATATTATAAGCATTAGGATTGTGATTCCATAGACCCCGACCCAACACTGAAACATTTTTCTGAGTGAAACATTTTCATATAATTTTTTTTTCATCGAAGGTCGTATGCAACCACAAATCACGTTTTACCGAAACATGACGCCATTTTGCAAAAAAAAAATCAAAATTCATGTTTATTCTCATTAATACTAGATGAATACATGGACATCTCAAAGGATTTTATTTTTAAAAATTTCTAAAGGCGATCCACGGACGCAGGGGAGGGAGGGGGGTGGTGGTGGTGGAAATGTTTGGGCACCACTTAGGTGCACCACTACTAAGTGGTGCTCAAACATTTCCATCACCCCATATACATAACAATGGCGCACCATGAGGCTGACCTCAGATAGCAGTGGCGCGCGCCACTGGTAAGCTTGGGTGAGGGGTAGACCATGACATATCTTTACTGGAAAATGGTGAAGAATGCATTGTGTTATACGCAAGGCACAAAAGGCCTCACGCTAACATACAGAAGAACTGATTCCCTTGAGATAGAAGGGTATTCAGATGCAGACTATGCGAGAGATGTAGATGAAAGAAAATCCACATCAGGTTATGTATTCACTCTCTCGCGGGAGGAGCTATATCGTGGAAAAGCTTTAAGCAAACTATCACGGCACCATCCACGATGGTTGCTGAGTATGTAGCATGTAATGAGGCCACAGGGCAGGCAAACAGGTTAAAGAAATTTATACCCGGGTTGAGAGTGGTAGACAACATTCAAAGACCACTCATAATGTACTGCGATAATGAACCAGCAATATTTTGTGCTCACAACAATAAATCAGGTAATGCTGCCAAACACATTAACATTAAGTATTATGTTGTGAAAGAAAGAATCCAAGATCATACCATAAGTTTAGAGCATATAAGCTCAAAGAAAATGCTTGAGGATCCGCTTACAAAAGGCTTACCACCCAGTGTGTTCAGTGAACACATAGCCGGCATGGATTTACGGAAAAACCTATAGTACCTGGATATTAAGGGCCTAGAGGAAGAATCTATTTTAAAATGGAAAGGTGTGTAGTAGTTCTTGAATCTGATGGTGTGTAACTGGCCATTATGACGAGACATGCTCTATATGCTAATCTGTGATGAAGTGGGTACCAAGAAAAGTTTGAGTCTAAGATTAAAATAAGATGAGATCAAGGGGAGAATGTTATGTTGATCTCCACGTCCTCGATCCAACGGTCGAGTAAGACCCTGTCTCGCGCCCTGATCGGGGGCGCCCAACCACGTATGGTTGGTGAGCCCCTATCGCCGGCACCATATTAAAGAGGTGGGGGGGGGGGGCACGAACGCCAAGGTTCGTACGTTGCCATCCTCCCCACCGACACAGCTAACCCTAGACCACCCGATCTGGTGAGGCGTTGTAGCGGCGGGAATCTCCACCGACATCGCTGCCATTCCTCTCGTCGCTGCCATAGCGACCTCCTCATCGGACAAGCATGACGGTATGCACCCTGCTGTTTCGCTCTTGTTCTCGTTCCCGATCACCCAAGACTTTTACTCGCTAGATCAAGCAGCTAGAGATCCTAGGTTTAACAAATGATTTCCCGAATTTCGTCTAACTCAGATTCGTCATTCAATCGTTTCAACTTCCAACCAAAATTCCCAAATCCAGGCGTCGGCACGGGGTGCGTGTCGCGGTGCGGTCGCACCAGCCCGCCCAATCGCACCGAGACAAAACGAAACCACCCGGTCGCAGCCTGCTTCACCTCCTTCGCCTCTGGTGCCACGCTGCTGCTAGTGGCCCGCCGCCGCGACCGAGGACCAGACCAAGGATGAAGGAGGCCGGACCGCCGGAATCGCAGCGAGGAAGGATCGAGCGGATGGGTGTGCTCTCCTTAGTCGGGAGGGTGCTCTTCGCCTCCATCTTCCTCCTCTCCGCCTACCACGAGTACGCCTCCCCTGCCCCCCTCCCTCCATATCTCTTGGGTCTGGCGTCTGCTCCTCCGGGACAGAATCCCGTTCAGTTTCGTCCGTTGTTAGTTGTTCATCTGGAGTAGGTGGTCTCCCGTCCGCTCCTCGTGGTGGGCTGTTGTTACTTGTTCATCTGGAGTAGGTTATAGAGAATTAGAGATGGTGCGCAATTTAATTGGAAACGCCGAGGACACTTAAATTGGCACATCTCTTTGATCAGTAGTGTTATTGCACTGCAAATTTTATTAGCGCCATTAATTAGACCCCTTTTTTGGTATTTGCCAGCAACATGATCTCTCTGAGAAACTTCATGTAGAAAAATCTTCTAAAGAGTGCCATCTTGGGAGAAAAGTGAAACAAGAGCATTGCAGGCCAACAACCATTTATTCAATTTAGCAATTCTGGACTGTAAACATGAAGGTAACTAACAATGATCTATAACTATAAGGGAGTGTGGAGGAAAGTGGCGAAAATTTTGCAATCAATATTTTGGGTAGGTTGAAAGTCTCCACTGGTCCATCAGCCTAATGAACTCACCGAAGGCCGAAAACTGGAGCTGCATCGCTATCAAAGGACAGAAGATAGCAGGGATGAGATAAGGACTGCTGAGAAAGAGGTAGTGCAGGGATCCCGTGGTGACTTCAACAAGGCACCGTCACCCATTGCACATCCTTCGCGAGTTGTCTTGCAACAGAGGGGCACCTCCATGACGCAGCGCCTTCACTTAGGCTTCCATCTCTGGCCCCAGTCAATAACTATTTAGACACATAGCCCTAGGGTTCAGGGACGAGCACCTTGGACCCACATACTATTGAGCCGAACTCTTGGCCCAGCTGCCACATGAAAAACCGACTGACAGCATGACTGCAAACATCAGGGGACAACAAGAAATTTTGAATTGCTTCCCGAAGAGTGAGTCGCAAACTTGTATTACAAAAAGGCACATGCACTGAAGAAAAGATGTTCTACATCAGCTAGAGTAGCTTTTTTAGCATCTTCGCTACAAAATATAAATTGCTTGTAGAAGAACGGACTGCACACATAAAGTAAGCTATTAGTGCACATAAATATGTCTGTTTGATAAAATAAATATCAAGACTCACGATTATGATGTTAACTAAGAATTGGTTAAGTTTAGTTTTGCAAGCTCTTCACTGCAAATTATAAAATCTAATACTGCTCTGCATTTAGGCTAGAAGAAAACTCAAGCATAGGTTCTCGCCTTCATTTCCAATACACTAAGCTGAAGCAAAGCTAAATTAATTCATAAGGCGTGATTGGTTTCAGGCTTCAGCCTAGGATGGCCTCATGTTTTCAACATGAATATGCATAAACAACCTAGGTGGTCTTCAACCCAGACAAACAGAAAGCATGAAACTCAAATGCTGGATCAAATAGTTTAATCCACCTACTACTCTAAACTGCATATCTCTGTTGCGTGTCGGCCGTCGGCACATCCGGATTGGATTGTCGTGACATTTCGTTCGCTGGGGGACAGTCCAGTGCTAGCACTGTGACTGAATCAGGAACTCGCCTCAGTTAGTTGAGGATTGTCACACCAGTTGTGGGAATGAATTTGGTGCCCTATGAGTGAATAAAAACCTGTGGTACTTTTTCTGAATAAGGATATTCAGGTAACAATCGAACATAATTTGTTATACTCAAACATTGATAAGTTGCTGAAACCAAATGTAACAAGTGGGAGAATTGAGCTGCACACCACAACTTTTTATTCCACGGTGTACATCAAATTCGTTCGTAGAACATGAATATCCACGTTCTGTAGGGCAGGGAACCGGAGTAAAATTCAGAAGAGAAAATTAACAGTATGCGCTACATTGCTAACTGAAACACTATCTTATGGACTGGCACCCAACAAACGGAGCATCACAGCAGTCCAGTCCACCTGTGCGCAAAGAGCAAGCAACAACACAAGTAGATTGACTATGGCCAGGAGGGCAATCAGTTGGGGCGGTCCATCAGCGATGCCGCCAGCAAAATCGTCGGGGAGGGTGCTCGTGGCTAGCTGGAGCGCCAGTGGTGCTGCAAGCGACGGTGTCGAGGTGGATTGCCGTGGCAGGAGCGACACAACGAGCAAGGGAGTTGAGCTGCCGGCGAGGAGGAGTGTGACCGTGGATGTCGGGGAGAGGTGCGACCGTGCGAGCACGGGCTGATCCGTGACACCGAGTGGCAGAATCGTGGCGGTGTCGACAGGCGCGCGATGCTAGAGATGGGATCGAGGAATTAGGGATTTTGTAACTTATTGGGGAAGGGTCACGTAGGATTTTTTTTCCGTTGCGACCTCCCTCTCAAACAACGACCCTCACACATTCTCTTTTGTTGAACCCAATGCCCCAAACGAACCCATTCTGAAAGGTAGACACGTAGACTGTTTTGTGGCATCACGACGGTGGAGAAGAACACAGTTCCACTCTTTATTCAATAGACTGAACGAGCTACCAGTGCTCTAGGTAGGGCCAGGTATCGTGACCTCTAGATCAACCAGAGACGAGCTCAACCCCAGGAGCTCAGTGCTTTTAGTGATTTACTGAACTTTGCTTGTTTTGTATCTTACAAAGGTATAATATTGTACTACAAACTATTGTCTTATCTCTTATATATGGATATGATGAAACACCCAACACACGAGTAAGTGTTTCTAGTCTAGATAATAAATTGCAAGTAATGTTTGATTAAGTGTCGGTTTATCTCTTGTTCATGTTCAACTACTACTCAATGTGACGGCATCAGCATGAAAATCAGAAAGAATTCTGATCAGTATGGCGTTTCATTTAAAGTATATATGTCCACGTATTTTGAAGTTGTGCTAGAGGCATTGTCCGGTGTGACGCATGTACTGATTATTACATATGTGTATGTGGCCAAATTTGCGGGTTTAAGTGGGCATGCGGATGTCGCTAAGCATACGCACATTTAAACACATGGTTTTTCCTGTAAGTTGCATTCCCAATCGTTTAACTGTCATGTACTAGTGTCGATCGATCCTAAATGTATGCCTGTACTATTCATATGTAGTAGTTTATTTGGCGGGTATAAGTGGGCAGTTAGACAGAAGTGATCAGCTGATGGGCACCTATGGGCGTTCCCAAGTTATGATGGTAGTATTATCATATCCTGGTCTGGATGCTTGCAGTTCTAATCTCCGAGCTTTATTGGCGATGCAGGGACTCTGAGTTTGGATCTGATGGTGGACCAGCAGCCAAGTATCTGGAGCCCAAGTTCAACGTCTTCGTCAAGCAGGTGTCCACCAGCACTGGAATGGCTGTGCCGCACGTCGAAGTATGAATATTTTTCCTCATCTTTCATTTTTTAAGAACCCATCCTACCTAGTTCATAGCTCTGATGGGATGCCTTCTGTTTTATTTGTTTATAGATCAAGAGCGTCATTCTCGCTACCATGTACATTAGAGTCTTTGGTGGTCTCATGTTCATACTCTACAGCTCGGTCGGAGCGTTCCTACTGGTGAGTTCGCCTTATTGCTGCTTCAGCGTGTGATTTTGGTACTTTTAGAAAGGCATGCATGTTGCATTTGACTAAATGTCTGTGTCTGTCCATTCTTGCCTGTAAATTCACCAATTCTTACATTATTGCTCTTTGAACGTGTAATCTCTGTACATTTGCTTTTGCAATATCCTGTCCTGCATCTGAAAACAAACAGGTTGTCATTATAGCTTACCCACTTAACATGCTAATATCAAATTTGATGTTGTGAAGTTGTGTAGGCAATTGATGTACTGTTGTTAGTGTTATTCCATTATTTTGTCAGCCACACGAAATATTAATGCAGCTCACTTGTGCAGCTTGTTTACCTTGTCTTCATAACCCCTGTTGTGTACGACTTCTACCACTACAAAATGGAGTCGCCGCAATTTGTTCAGCTCTTTACCCAGTTTTCACAGGTGTTTTTACGCAAATCTTGCTTAGCAGCTTTGAATTATTTCATCAAGATAGCTGTTATCAAGTGTTGTGATAACTCGGTTCTTTCTGTGCAGAACCTAGCCCTTTGCGGTGCGCTGGTCTTCTTCCTGGGGATGAAGAGCTCCATCCCAAGGAGGTACTCCAAAAGAAGGATTGTAAAGAGCAAGACAACTTGATTGAAGTCAGCTGTGATTTGTAGTAGGATTAGAAAGCTACTTACGTTAAGCTCGTCATGTTTTAGGTACACATGTCCTACTTCTGCCCATAAAATATGTGTGGGCCTACAGGATTTGATATGTAGGAATTTAAGCCGTCTAGCTTTGCTCAGTTCTGGTTTTCGGAATATATTTCAATATGTAATCACAAAACATTGTGAGTCCAAGTGACATCGGGTAGGTATTATGTGGTGTTATTTCTACCTTGCTGAAGCTCTAGAGTTCAATTTCTCTGGCGCCATCTTTTTTTGTTTATTTTTTTTCCGCTGTTTGGACCGGTGCCTCTTAAAAAAAACGGTGATACCGTTGATTTAGGTTTTTCTGGTCGAACCGTTGAACTGGTCTGGTTTTTGAAACTATGCCTCGGGGTCGGCATGGAAGTTAGAGCCGGTGTCGTGCTTGGTTGCTTGGGCGGCTACCAAGGCGATCCGTTTGGGTGTGTGGCATCGGGGTCAGCGTGGAAGGCAGAGCCGTGGCTCTTCGGTGTTGCTTTCAGTTACTATGGTGGCGAAGCCATCGACTAGTCTGGGGCACGGCTCTAGTGCTGGTGTGGAAGGCGGAACATCCTCTATGGTGTGTTCCGGGTACTTGGGCGGCGGATCCGTCTGCTAGTCTAGGGCGCGACCTCGGGGTCAACGTGTGGAGCTTGTTCAGTTCGGTGGATGCATATGGGTGGAGGTTCACGAGTTGGATCCGGGTGAAAGTCCTGTCTCCGGTGGTGGCTAGAGCCAACGGTGTCGACGCTCTTGGGCGCCGTTTCCTTCTTGGAGGTGACATTGTGGTGAAGCTCTTGTCCCTCCCCTAAGTCAACTTCGAGGGAAACCCTTGATCATTGCGATCGGACGATGGTGACATTTCAGTGCTGTTTCCCTCTTGTGGGCTTCGTCTTTGGAGTTGTGCTTCAACCGGAGTGACAAGCAGAAGATGATGGTGTTGGTGTTGTAGCTGGAGCGTGGCGGATCTGAAGTGTTGAAGGGTGGCTGCCCTGGTTGCTTGGGCAACAGAGTAGCCGGCTCGACAGGTGCGCGGCCTCGGGGCTGGTTTGGGTGTCAGAGCGATGGCTCATATGTGGTAGGGTGTCGTCTCCGGTTGCTTGGGTGACAGGGCCAGCGGCTCAGTTGGTGCATGGTCTTGGGACCGGTGTGTGGGTTGATGATGTACCGGTTTTCATTTGGTTGTTTGTAATTAATCAGACAACTTCTTCTTAATCAATGAACAGGCAAGGCCTTTGCCTCGGGTTTCAAAAAAATCATCGTTACAAATGTGATCGTCGGGGCCTAGTCGGTGATGAAAATTCAGTGGTGGTGGAATGGAGAGTCACGGTGAGAGTGTAGCTGACGGAGTGAGAGAATGCAGCTTATAAAAGGTTGTGGTACAATGCCTCCCCTACAGGAAGGAACAGAGCTTGAACACATGAAGACGACAGCTTTGGATTCCTAACCTGTGAGCATTGCCGAGCCACTGCACGTTGCACGAAAAGAACAAACTTGACTTCGAACTGGAGCTATTCATGGAAACAAGAGGCACAACGGAACACAGAATACCGAATGTACATATATATTGTTGGATGAAGTTCAACACAAGACACAGAGATAGTTGGGAATTCAAGGAATTTGGGCGCACTCAGCAGCCAAACACAAGTACACAAAGCGAACATAATAGACTTTTAACTGGAGCTATTCATGGAAACAAGAGGCGCCACGAAACATTCGCAAAAAAAAAAAAGAGGTAGCACGAAACACAGAAACACGAATGCATATATTGTTGGATGAAGTTCAACACAAGACACAAAGACATAGTTGGGACTTCTAGGAATTTGGGCGCACTCAGCAGCCAAGTACAAGTACACCGACGGACTAATCATCAATGACATGATTTCTCGGCAAGTGCTGGCAATGACATACCAACAACAGCAAACTCGTTAGAAACCCTACCATCTTCATGAATCAGCAATCTTCTTTGGCAGCGCCAAGCTAACCCTGCATCCTCCCCAGAAATATGAAAAACTGCACCAGACTGGAAACTGCGGTAATGGTGCTGATAATCTGCAAGTGTGAACAAACCAAGGTTCGAGTACTTGTCGTCTGAGCATGTCAGTTTTCAAGAGGAACCATGATATAACAAGGCTTACCGAAAACAGAGAGCCAAGTTTTCCAATAACAATTTGTGCATATGCCACTAAAAAACAGGAATCAACCGTGTTCAGGAATGATGTTAGCATCCCAAATCCATCAACTGCAATGTCAGGCTCCACCGCCACGCAGCCAAGCATCTGCAAACAGATACAATCAGATTGAGCATTAAAGCTATTATCACTGCTCCATTGGAAGATGTGGAATTCACAGAAATGACATAGTAGTACATTTTGAAGATGTGGAATCCCATTGAGCAGCACTGCTCCAATAATTGCCAGTCCAGAAATTAATATGCCAAAACCTTCATCTGCACGAAAGTTTTCACCAATTCCGTGCAGTATAGCAAATGAACCCAAAAGCAGTGATATGATGAGAAGAGACATCTGCACACAAGTTTATAACACTTAAACTAGATTCTTTATACAGTCTCAACCGAAATTTGGTGATATGAAATCATATAACTTTACCAAGTGACGCGCCTTGCGGGACCTGTCAACAGCAACCCTGTGCAGTAAGCAAAGGAACGCACAGGCTGTTCCCAAAAACAGTCCAGCCATTGCGACGAACAGTTTGTCCATGTGCTCCATCGGGTTAAGAGCAAATATGATATGACAGACTAGCATGAAGTTCACTCCAGCCCCAAGGATGAATGATCTAACAGAAAAATACCGGTTGGCTGTCTCCAGACGTGGTACGTAGCAGATTATCAAGCTACATTCAATTGGTACATACTATGTGTTAGAATCGCTTTGAGCCGATGGTGATAGACAGCATGTTGAAAATGTAAATGTCTAGGAAGAATATGACAGCCCAGCTAGAATTGCTTGGTGCAGAAAGAATAAAACTCACAATGGAACCACGTCGATGAAGATAGACAGTACATTGAACAAGTAAAGAGCTTGCTTGACCTCCTCAGCCAAAGCTTGCGCTCCAGCTCGCGGATCCATGACAAAGCTGATAGTTGAACAGGATAAGAGGAAAGAAGATTAATAACAGAGCAAACGCGGTTGCCAACTCGTGCGTCGCCGATACAACGGCCGCGCTTTCATCGCCGAGGGAACCCAGACACAGATCACGGCGTTTGTTCTCGTCCACGGGATGCTCGCCACGGGATCTTCGTCCAGCTAGCCCGGGAAGGGCTGCCTCGGCGTCAGAACCGTGGCCCGTGGCGAGCACCCCACCCACCAGGACGCCGCGAACCATGGACCGTGGCGAGCACCCCGCCCACCAGGACGCCGCGAACCGGCAACGGGATGCTCACAACGGTACACGGCTGAGTGCACTCTGATTGCCACACTGCGCGCTAACTCATGGTCCGGGGTTGGCGACGAGGCGGAGCGGGGAAGCGCCCGTGGCTGCGCCACGCCAGGCGACGAGCGCCGGGTGCGACTAGCCTCACGGTGACCGGGACAGAGCACGCGCGACGAGCGCGCGGTAGCGTAGTGTGCGAGTACCGCGTGGGTGTGCTTCCGTGGGTGTCAGTGTCACCAGCGTCGCTGCGTGCACGGGTGCCATCGCGTGGGTCTCTCTCACCGGCGTCGCCCTAGGAACGAAAAACATCACGCGGCCTTAAATCGGCGAGCTAGCTGGCTTCCTCATCGAGGTCGGCGGGACAGCGCTCGTCGCCGGACGTGGCGCAGACACGGGCGTTTCCCCGCTCTGCCTCGTCGCCAGCCGGACCATGCGCCGAGCCAACCGCGCGCTCTATCGAGATGTGCTCTTCTCGCCGGGGATGCGTTGCCTAGGCACACCGTGGCCCGTGGCGAGCACCCGGAACCACGATTCGTGGGCGGCGTGCTCGCCACAGGCCACCGCAGTGCCGAGGCAAGGCATCCCGGCGAGCTCGAGCCTCGAGGGCATCTCGGCAGAGCGCGCGCGCGGTTGGCTCGGCGCATGGTCCAGTTGGCGCCGGGGCAGAACGGGGAAGCGCCCGTGGCTGTACCACGCCCGGTGACGAGTTCCCGGCCCCCTCCGCACAAAAGCTCGGCTGCGAGCGCGCCGGTGTGCCCTACCGCGCGGGTGTGCCTAGCTACGTGGTCGTTGCCGCCCGCCGGGATATGGCCACGCGGACCAGAGTTCATACCTGCGGGTAGGTCGCCGCCTCGCCGGGGAGAGGGAGAGAGAGAGGCAAGGGTTTGGGGAGGAAGAGACCGGCTGGCTCACCGGAGAGAGGGGGTTTTTGGTGAGGAAGACGGGAGCGGGGGTGAGATGCCTTCACTTTTCTATACTTTACTTCTAACCGCCGTGTCAGGCTTTGCAACTTTTCTACAGACGGGAGAAATTCATACTAATCCTAATTTTTGTCTGCAAAATTTTGAAGTACGCATAGAACTTTGTGTATCTATTTATTATTATTATTTAATGTAATGGGTGCTTCAGATTTGGTCTGGCAATTTATAATACTCTAGCAAATATTTCTAATCCGTGTGGTTATAGGGCATCTCCACCCTTTTTTTAACATTTTACAAAAATAATTGTAACATTTTTTTGAAGTTAAACTCATTCATGCTCACGAAAATCACCATGGTGTGCTTGGAATGGGCACATTAATCTCAAAACATATTGTTAAAGAATCTCAAAACATATAGATCATGCTCTTTCGTTTTGTCTAGACAAATTTATACTGTTAGATTAGACTAGCGGCCATACTTTATTAGATAGGTTACACATTATATCACCAAAACAAATGACGAATCAAAAACATTGAGAAACCTCTAAATTTACATCAAACCACTATATATAATTCCTAGACCTGTTATCTTGGCATTCGCTTCTCAATATATCTAATCCGTGTGGATATACGCTCGCTTCAAAAAAGTAAGCATGTTGGCTATTGTAGGCCACAGTAGATGCGATTCCGCCCGCATACCGTTACCCCCCACCCACCACCACCACCGGACTGCCGGAGAGTTGCCGACGGGGAGCCCCTATGTTTGCGATGGCGGATGCAGGAAGGGTGACGAGCGAGCGAGCCTAGAAGGGAAATACCATATCGAGGCACTAATGGGAGAGCTCTAATTGAGATAATCTCGAGCGCTAAGCCTGGTGGATTTGACGCGGATTGAGCAGAAGTTGAGGATACTCAGGCAACAATGGCCACGGAGTAGGAGAGGGAGAATGTATGCGAGTAGTAGAGGAGAGGAGTTCATTCTAGCGGCACAACACAAGGTCCTTCCATGGTGGGATCCCCTCGATCCTCCATAGGTGGATCGCTACTATTCTTCTGAACGAAGCATCTTGTGAGGGTGCGTCGTTCCTTCTTTATCAGGTTCGTGTGCCACTACGATTTAGAGGGTGGAGTAGATGGCAGAATCCGGGATATATCTCCCGAATGGTGGAAAGTTGACAATAGGTAAAGGGCCCTTATCTTGTTGAGGGGGCTCATAGAAGAAGGTGAGTTTTCATACATTTGGGGGTCCTTGGTGGTAACCCACACCTCTATAGCGGTGACTAGCTTACTTCGTGTAAGTGAACATCGAGAAACATCTTAGTCTATGGGTGTCTGGTTATCTCTGTAACCGAGTTTATTTCTTTGTGACAGACATCAAGCTTGAAGTATTTATATCTTGTTTATCACTTGTGATATATCTTTATTAGTCTAGTTGTTGGGGCAGCTGGTTGAACCTAGCTTATTTAGGATTTATGCTTAAAAATTAAAAATTAATTTTATTCCGCGTTCTTTCAAGTCAACTATGAAATTGTTTTAAAACCCATATTCAACCCCTCTAGGCGACATCTCGATCTTTCACTAAGCTATGGCATGCGTGGTCGACATGCCCCGCCGGGGCGCAAGATTCGTCAGAGCACCTCACATCGAAAGTGGCGGAGGAGGCGAATCATCCATCACCTTGGTCGGTTGATGGGACATTAAGAGAGTAGAGAGTGAACGAGGGGGATCTCTCATCGGATATGGTGGACGAGGCGAATCATCCATCCGTGGAAATTTGGCCTTTTTTCTGGGCCCATAATACAATTTATATCGTATTGAATTTTTGCACCCCAATAGATTACAACATTTGAAATTTAAAACTTTGAAATTAAAATATCAAAATTGCAGAAAATAAAACCGTGCAACAAAGGACACCAATCGGCAATTTTTTTTAAAAAAAAAAACTCCGCCACTCTGCACGTGGTGGAAGAAGCCGCTCTATGCCAAAAATAGCATCGGAAGAGTATCTTCCCTTCTTTTTTGCCAAAAGGGTGATCTCTTTTGCATTTGGACTGCCATGGCGGACCTTTTTCTTTTGGAAATGAGTCAATGACATGGTGGTCAAATCCGAACTGCTTGGCTTCCCTTTTTTGCATTGTGCACGTTATTGAGTTGATTCGTTCCATTTCCTTCCACTTCTCTGATTGACGCGTCTCTTTTACTATCCTCAAATAACCGGGACTGATCGTCGTTTCATACTATACCCCAGTATACTAATTATGCTCTGGGGCTTGGACAATTCTGTGGGGCCGGTATAGGATTTGGTCATTTACAGTTTGTTACACTTTCTACTGTAGCAGGCATTAAGTGCATTTTTTTCTTTTATACTGTATTATTCTGCAGCTGATATAATTTGGAGTTGGTGCTCTCTCTCAGCGTTGGTTGATGAACCGGCCTGATCCTAGACTGCATGGGGGCCATCAGCTTGCCCTGCCTTACGTTACAAGAAAGTAACAGAAAAGGCGAACAACAGGCTACAGCTGGGCCCACCTGCACCTGCTCACCGTAGATGCGATTTCTTATGCTTCTCTTGGCGCAGCGCGTTGTATGTGATATCTTTCGTTTTGTGCAAATTTAATGGGAGGCCCGTGTTAATTCTAATTTCTAACAAATGTTTTATATATTTCATGCCATCTCGCTAACGGTGGACTTGTTTAGAACAGTCAAATAGTTTGTCTCCGTTTGCGGTGGTCTGAGGATAGAGAAGAAGCCTAGATCTGTATGCAGTTGCAGGCGATCCTAATGGCACACCACATATGGCCTCGCAATTTTAGGCAATTTTATGTCCATAGGTTTAGACGTTAAATAATTCTAGTTAAAAGGTTAAAATAATATATAATCCAAATTAGTACATCAAGATAGTTCAAAACCTTCATTGCCGCCATACCTAAAGTACACAAGAATTTAGATATAAATTAATGTGCGATTGAATCAAACATCTCGATCAAAGATCATCACCATCTTCCTCTCCAACCATGCCTACTAAGTAGGATCCATGTCGTCGGTCGAGCGGGTTGCCAGGCCTCCTCGGTCAATAGGGCAAGCTCTAGTCCCTTGCGCGTGTTGTGGCTGTTAATCTCTTCAACGGCGAGCTTCTAGTGTTGTATGTCGACATGGTTCTTCATGGTCTTCTCTTTTTCCCGACGCTTCTGACCCTCCTATGGCTTGGGGAGCGAGCAATGGCTCGTCCTCGATGTCGATCAGGGTTGTTTGGGTGTCGGCTTGGGTGGTACGTTGGGTCTCAGTGGCACCTCCTTCATTGATCATGGCCTCCATGGCCTCGTCTCCCTAAAAGAATGCTTGAGTACACATCCCATTTGGTTGGACACAAGTTATGGTTGTGGAAGAGAAGAACATACCGGGTTAGAGGACAAAACGGCGGCGCTGGCATTTCGTCGAGCTGGTTTTGGGGGATGGGGAGGGCGTCCGGAAATAAGAGTTTCACCGGCTTCCTTTCCACGCTCCATAACAACTCGCTCGTCGGGATGTTGAGGTCGATGTTTGGATTGGCCGACACGAGCGGGCAAGACTCGCCGAACACTGACGACTTGTCCCTAGACAACCGGGCCGCCACCGATGTGTGGCATGACGAGCGCGGGGCTTGTGCGCAGACGATCCGTAGCTCGTAGCGAGGTCGGTGGCCAACACCTGACCGTTGGCAAGAAGCGTCGCTTGGGCGGCCATGGCCACAACGTTAGCACGGGCCTGAACTTGGGCTGTATGTGCAAATGCTTCGGCCCTTTCTTGGGTGGCCGCAGGCCAGATTATTTCCTAGACTCCGATGCCCTCTCCTCCGGCGTGAGCTCCTTCTTTGGCTTAACCAAAGAGGGGACGACGTCCTTTTTTGGCCAACCGTGGCCACGACTGGCGGTGGCAACGCGAGCAACTGTGACGAGCACGGTTGGATATGTGGCATCGGCGAGGGGTGTGGTGTCCAATACGGTCTCGGGCAAGGCGTGGGACATTGTGGTGTTCATGGATGGAGCTAGCCAGCTAGGTCACGAGCGCGGGTGGTGGCTAGAAGAGAGTGGGGAGGGAGAAGTGTTGCTGGCTAGCGAGCATGGGGCAGGCTAGTACTCGCGCGACGCGAGCATGCGGCATCTCCACGTCACCACGAACCTGTCCCAAATTTGGTTGAGTTTGCTCCGAAACGAACACGTTCGCGGGACGTGGTCCATTTGCGGATCATCGTTGGACCTCGCTTTCGATCCCCGCGGACATTGACACACATAAAGTGCCCATTTGCGTGCCGCCGATGAAAATGGCCTTAAGAGGGGCAAACATAGAGGAGCTTGGGTTCCGACAGTGGCGAACAGGAGAAAATGAAGGAATTCTTTAAAGAAACAGACGTCGTGGATGAGTAAAAAACTAAATTGGGAGAGTTGGATTGGACGTGGCGCTAGCCTTCTAAGACCAAAATTTTAATCGTCTAACGAATTCTGTAGGGTCGGCCAGAGATGCTGTAAGGCTACTGGCCCTAGCACTATATTTAAACCTTGAAACCGTGACAAATCCAAGTCGTGCTTTCAAACTTGAAAGAGGAGCTGGCAGAATGAACCATTTTGTGTGCATGCATTCGGCGGCGCGGCGGCGAGAAAGAACGGAACGGCGCTGTGATCACACGTGAAGAGCAAAAGCACACACAAAGGGAAAGTGAGACGTACAAATATGTGGAGCTGCTGCTGCTATCGGTAATTGAAAACAATGTGGCGAAACGACTCTTGACGGTGGACCATGCCGGTGCGAGGACGAGGGGCAAACTTTGGGCGTACAGAGCAGTACGTGTGCAGACCTGCACTGCAGCTCGACGGACCAGCACACCGAGCAAAGCTGACTGCATTCTTAACAGCAGCTGTGCATCGGAGAAAATCTGCGCCATGGAATGGAATGGAGATGGCTGCTATGTTGCCCCTCGGATCGGAGGCCTTGGGGGCGCACTCCCGGCTGGGATCACGTACGTCCTCGCCGCTCACCTCCGGGCGGTGGAGCGGTGGCCGGTGGTCGGGACCTCGATCGGGGGAAGGGAACGGCCGCTCCAAGCAACGCGGCGGCTCGCAGCCTCATCATGCATGGACGGCCGTCGGTCGCCTGTACGGTGCACGTGGTTGCCCATCCGCAGCTGAGCTATCCGTTGGCGGCAAGGATGGCAGCAACCTCTCGCCGTCACGGCGAACCTCACGGCTCAATCGGTCGTCGTCACGGGCCGGCGGACCCCAGAGCTGCGGCGCGTGAGCACGTAGTGGCACAGCCGGTCCTTCCAAGTTTAGGACCTCAGCGCCGCCGCTTTCCAGCCGACAGAAGGGGGGCCAAACCATTTCCATGTAAGTGCGCTGTCCAACAGACACCTGCCACTCTGATCGGCTGATCGCCGGCCTCCTCCGACTGCGGCGACTGCAGGCAGAGGGCACGGGCGGGGCAGAGTTGAGCCGCCATGCTCAGCCACATGGTTCCCTCGCCTCCCATCTCTTGTTGGACTTACTCAGGTTGGGCGACCAGGCCTGTTGAGGTAGGCCTTGTGCCAGTCACTGCGCGTGTGTGAGCTCATGCTCCACCTCCGCTCTCCTGCCATTGATCTCAGCCCCACAGCGTCTCCATCTATAGAGGGGTAAATTTTGAAATCGGATACTAGTAGTAAAAGTTACCATAATTTCGATGCAACAAATACAATGTGCCAAACAGATTAAGCAAGGAAAAAGTGTCATAATAAAGGGTTAAAACATGAAATAAACCTTGTAAAATGTGGACACAAGAGACACTGATGTTTAGATTACGAAATGCTGACACTTTTAGATTTCGATCAACATGTCTTCTATACCATGTACTTTTTAATGTTTCTCATCAAGGTTTTTGAGTCGTGACATCACCAACGCTATGACAATGAAAGTCGCTGTATAGTCGCGAGTCACCGTGATTTTTAGAAAACGACTCGACGATTATGCTGCAACTCACGGGCCATGTTTCTCGTGCAATAGCGTCTGGTAAACACCTCACAAACGCGTTCAATCAGTGATACAATACACATAACAATCAATATCAAGTACCTTCTCGCTACAACCTCACAAAAAGAATTGCACGCATCGCAATGTAGGAGACCTACAGATGCATTAGAATTGAGGGCTTTAGCCCATGGCCACAACTAGTTCGTTTCAAAACGTTTCACATGTTGCTTCTCTATCTATCTAAAACAGCCTTCTAAGAAAACTCCTTGGTCTTTTTGATTTGACATATGCATCAGTAACACAAATGGTTTGAGTTAATCAACCACAATGCACACGACCAATATATGAAAAACCATGATGATGATTAGACTGAAAGATGTACTTTTTTTTTGTGGAGGAACTAGTAGCAACCAGAAAAGATGTACTGTTATGCCGATGAAAATGCATTACCTTTTACTCTCCCAGTGTCATTAACAAAGCTTCCTCGGCACTTGGTTTCCATTGTTGAGCACAAGAGAAACGGAGGCCCATCCCAACAGTCAGCCTGCACAACAGTTGTACCGTTCGAAGCACTGAAAATAACTCCTCTGAGAAGTTCTTCAAGTAGCAAAGCAAACATAAAGAGAACATTTTAGGAGGCTATTCTGAAAGTTAAACTGTACCGGACAAGGCACAAACCGTTTGAGTGCCTAACAGTTTTCAAGTAATAAATGGAGGAACAACAGCATATGCCTTTGGTCTTTCATGTTTGGACTTTGGACAGATATAGATAATGCAGTCGCATACCTCTAATCCAACTTTTTTCAGTGAAGTATCTTCAGCAAAGGGCGAGAGAACGGTTACTCCAGGCAATAATCTTGTACTCCCTCCGATTCATATTAATTGACTTCAATATGGATGTATCTAGAACTAAAATGTGTCTAGATACATCCATATTAGAGTCAATTAATATGAACCGGAGGAGTATCAAACATTCTAAGAGATAACTCAAACAGTTCTTCTAGCTCGTTGTCTACTATAGTCGATGTTTCCAAACCAAGTTCTCTGAAATATATTATAAGCATTAGGATTGTGATTCCATAGACCCCGGCCCAACACTGAAACATTTTTCTGAGTGAAACATTTTCATATAAATTTTTTTTTCATCGAAGGTCGTATGCAACCACAAATCCCGTTTTACCGAAACATGACGCCATTTTGCAAAAAAAAAAAATCAAAATTCATGGTTATTCTCATTAATACTAGATGAATACATGGACATCTCAAAGGATTTGATTTTTAAAAATTTCTAAAGGCGATCCACGGACGCGGGGGAGGGAGGGGGGGTGGTGGTGGTGGAAATGTTTGGGCACCACTTAGGTGCGCCACTACTAAGTGGTGCCCAAACATTTCCATCACCCCATATACATAACAATGGCGCACCATGAGGCTGGCCTGAGATAGCAGTGGAGCTCGCCACTGGTAAGCTTGGGTGAGGGGTAGACCATGGCATATCTTTACTGGAAAATGGTGAAGAAGGCATTGCGTTATACGCAAGGCACAAAAGGCCTCGTGCTAGCATACAGAAGAACTGATTCCCTTGAGATAGAAGGGTATTCAGATGCAGACTATGCGGGAGATGTAGATGAAAGAAAATCCACATCAGGTTATGTATTCACTCTCGCGGGTGGAGCTATATCGTGGAAATCTTTAAGCAAACTATCATGACACCATCCACGATGGTTGCTGAGTATGTAGCATGTAATGAGGCCACAGGGCAGGCAAACTGGTTAAATAAATTTATACCCGGGTTGAGAGTGGTAGACAGCATTCAACGACCACTCATAATGTACTGCGATAATGAACCAACAATATTTTATGCTCGACAATAAATCAAGTAATACTGCCAAACACATTAACATTAAGTATTATGTTGTGAAAGAAAGAATCCAAGATCATACCATAAGTTTAGAGCATATAATCCCAAAGAAAATGCTCGGGGATCCGCTTACAAAAGGCTTACCACCCAAAGGTGTTCAGTGAACACATAGCCGGCTACGGAAAAACCTATGGTACCTGGATATTAAGGGCCTAGAGGAAGAATCTATTTTAAAAATGGAAAGGTGTGTAGTAGCTGTTGAATCTGATGGTGTGTAACTGGCCATTATGACGAGACATGCTCTATATGCTAATCTGTGATGAAGTGGGTACCAAGAAAAGTTTAAATCTAAGATTAAAATAAGATGAGATCAAGGGGGAGAATGTTAGGTTGATCTCCACGTCCTCGACCCAACGGTCGAGTAAGACCCTGTCTCGCGCCCTGATCGGGGGCGCCCAACCACGTATGATTGGTGGGCCCTGTCACCGGCACCATATTAAAGAGGTGGGCGGGGCGGGGCACGAACGCCAAGGTTCGTACGTTGCTATCCTCCCCACCGACACACCTAACCCTAGACCACCCGATCTTGTGAGGCGTTGTAGCGGCGGGAAGCTCCACCGACATCGTTGCCACTCCTCCGTCGCCGCTATGGCGACCTCCTCGTTGAAGAAGCATGACAGTATGCACCCTACTGTTTTGCTCTCGCCCGATCACCCTAGACTTTTACTCGCTAGATCAAGCAGCTAGAGATCCTAGGTCTAACAAAATGATCTCCCGAATTTCGTCTAACTCAGATTCGTAATTCAATCGTTTCAACTTCCAACCAAAATTCCCAAATCCAGGCGTCGGCACGGGGTGCATGTCGCGGTGTCAGGATCCGGGGATATCGATCAGAATTTCGGAGGGGAGTAGAGGAGAAGCAGACGCTCCGGCGGCGCTGCCATGGGGAAGAAGAAAGACACGGGTACGAAATTTTAGGGTTTATTCATAGTGTGCCTCCCATCCTCCCACTCCTGCCCTTTATAACTCAGAGCAGGACCACGCTTAGTGATAAGTTTAGTGATTACAGAGATAAAGCGTGATTAGCGCGGGAATTAACAAGGTTCAAAAAGTTACAATCTCAGTCGTTGGATCTTTCGCCTAGCAACCACAACTGTTGGATAACTGAAGAAGATACATCCGTCCCCAGGCGTTAGGAGGCGATCCTGACATTGCCCCCCCCTTGAGACAAGTTCTCAGGGCTTGAACGCTGGGAACGTCTTCATCATGAAGTAGGCGTCTTCCCATGTTGCATCGTCTTCCGCCATGCCCTCCCACTTGATTAACCATTGGGGCACCGCAACATCATAGTATCCTTCACGTCGTGGAACCTGTCGACGCTGTAAGATAGATACATGAGAAAATTTGATCATACCTGATGGAGTGACCAGTAGCAGATTGGCTGATGGAATGGCCTTAGGTCCAATATGCTTCTTGAGGTGACTGACATGAAAGACATCATGGAGCAGGGTTCCTGTTGGCAGTTGTAGTTTGTAAGCACGACTTGCCCACAGTTTGAATTATTTTGAATGGTCCATACCACTTTGATGCAAGCTTTAGTGGGTTTCCTTGGCCCAGAGCTGTTTCCCTTTGAGGGATCATTTTGAGGTATACCATGTCACCCAATTGGAAGGATCGAGGAGTCCTTTTTTGATCTGCATACTTCTTCATTGTTGTCTGTGCTTTAGCCAAGTTTTGCTGGAGCATCATAATCATTTTCTCTCTGTCATGTTATGTTTCCTGGGCTGCTGAGGACAATGTAGCTGGTGCTGGTAACTCAGTAAGGAGGGGAGGAGCATACTCATATAATGCCTCAAATGGGGACATTTTGATGGCAGTATATGATAACTACAATTGTACCAGAATTCAGCAGCAGGGAGATAGGCACTCCATTTCTTGGATTGTTGGAAGGCCATGCACCTCAGGTACTGTTCCATACACTGGTTGACCCTCTCAGTTTTCCCATCAGACTCTGGGTGATATGTTGTGGAGAAATGCAGTGATATCTTCAAAGCAGAGAAAATCTCCTTCCATAATTTGTTGAGGAAGACACTGTCCCTATCTGTGGTAATAACTGTTGGAGGTCCATGCAATTTGATGATATTGTTGATGAATAAATCTGCTACAGTTTGCACAGTATAAGGATGTGATAGGGGCAAAAAATGAGCATACTTAGTGAGTCTGTCAACCACCACTAGGATCACATTCTTTTCTTTAGAAAGTGGTAGGCCCTCAACAAAGTCCATACTGATTTCAGACCACTTTTGCTTAGGAATATCCAAAGGTTCCAGTAGTCCTGGGTACTGTAGTTTTTCAGTTTTGGATATTTGGCACACTGGGCAAGCAACAATTTGATCATTGACATATTGTTTCATCTTAGGCCAGTAGAAAATGTGTTTGAGCTTATGGTAGGTGACTCTTGTGCCAGAATGTCCTCCAAAGACTGAGGAGTGGAATGTATCAAATACTTTTTGCTTGAGGTCAGTAGAGGCTCCAATATACAATCTTCCCTTATATCTGATAATTCCAGACTGGACTGAGAAATGTGCATGGCTATTGGGGTTAATAGTGACCTCTTGTAGCAGCTTGGTACTAGTGTCATCTCCCAAGTAAGAAGTGATTATGTCATTGGTCCATGATGGGATTGCCACAACAAGTGCTTGACAATTGCCTTGTTTCTCTTCTTCATCCACTGGCTGATATTTCCTTGATAATGCATCAGAAGCAGAATTTTTAGTACCATTCTTGTATTGTATAGAGTAGTCAAACTCTAAGAGTTTCGGCATGAGCTTGTGTTGGATTCCTTCCAATAATCTTTGGCTTGCCAAGTATTTGAGGCTGCACTGGTCAGTCTTGATGACTAGTTTATTGCCCAGGAAGTAATTCCTCCATTTTTTTAGTGCTTCCAGAATAGCCAGAGCTTCCTTCTCATATACTGACATAGCTGCATTTTTGGGGCCCAAGGCACGGTTGAAATAAGCCAATGGCTTGGATTCTTGCATTAATACAGCTCCCAAGCCTGTGTCACAAGCATCAGTTTCCAGCACAAAAGGAAGGTTGAAGTTTGGCAAAGCCAACAGTGGGGGGTGAAGGAGATATGCCCTAGAGGCAATAATAAAGTGGTTATTATTTATATCTTTATGTTTATGATAAATGTTTATATATCATGCTATAATTGTATTAACCGAAACATTAGTACATGTGTGATATGTAGACAAACAAGAAGTCCCTAGTATGCCTCTTAAACTAGCTTGTTGATAAATGGATGATTAGTTTCATAATCATGAACATTGGATGTTATTAATAACAAGGTTATGTCATTGTATGAATGATAGAATGGACACACCCAATTAAGCGTAGCATAAGATCTCGTCATTAAGTTATTTGCTATAAGCTTTCGATACATAGTTACCTAGTCCTTATGACCATGAGATCATGTAAATCACTTATACCGGAAAGGTACTTTGATTACACCAAACACCACTGCGTAAATGGGTGGCTATAAAGGTGGGATTAAGTATCCGGAAAGTATGAGTTGAGGCATATGGATCAACAGTGGGATTCGTCCATCCCGATGACGGATAGATATACTCTGGGCCCTCTCGGTGGAATGTCGTCTAATGTCTTGCAAGCATATGAATAAGTTCATAAGAGACCACATACCACGGTACGAGTAAAGAGTACTTGTCAGGAGACGAGGTTGAAAAAGGTATAGAGTGATACCGAAGATCAAACCTCGGACAAGTAAAATATCGCGAGACAAAGGGAATTGGTATTGTATGTGAATGGTTCATTCGGTCACTAAAGTCATCGTTGAATATGTGGGAGCCATTATGGATCTCCAGATCCCGCTATTGGTTATTGGTCGGAGTGAGTACTCAACCATGTCCGCATAGTTCACGAACCGTAGGGTGACACACTTAAAGTTGGATGTTGAAATGATAGTACTTGAATATGGAATGGAGTTCGAATATTTGTTCGGAGTCCCGGATGTAGGATAACGTTGCATAGAAAACAAAAAATTTCCTACCGCGAACACGCAATCCAAGCCAAGATGCAATCTAGAAGACGGTAGCAACGAGGGGGTATCGAGTCTCACCCTTGAAGAGATTCCAAAGCCTACAAGATGAGGCTCTTGTTGCTGCGGTAGACGTTCACTTGCCGCTTGCAAAAGCGCGTAGAAGATCTTGATCACGATCGGTTACGGCGCCACGAACGGGCAGCACCTCCGTACTCGGTCACACGTTCGGTTGTTGATGAAGACGACGTCCACCTCCCGTTCCAGCGGGCAGCGGAAGTAGTAGCTCCTCTTGAATCCGACAGCACGACGCCGTGGTGTCGGTGGCGGTGGACACCTCCGGCGGAGCTTCGCTAAAGCACGCGGGAGCTATGGAGGAGAGGGGGCGGCTAGGGTTTGGGAGGGGGTGGCCGGCCACTCAAGGGGGCGGCCAGGTTGTGGTCTTGGGGTGGCCGGCCCCTCCCTTGGCCCCTCATTATATAGGTGGATCCCCAAGAGTTGGTCTCCAAGTCTTTGAATAAGACCCGAACCAAAAACCTTCCATAGGGAGGGAAACCTAGCCAAGCTAGGACTCGCCACCAAAGGTGGGAGTTCCACCTCCCATATGGGGGTGGCCGGCCCCTAAGGGGAGTCCACTTGGGACTCCTCCCCCACTAGGGTTGGCCGGCCATGGAGGTGGAGTCCCATGTGGACTCCACCTTCCTTGGTGGTTTCTTCCGGACTTTTCTAGAACCTTCTAGAACCTTCCATAGAACCTTCCGCGACATTTTAATTCACATAAAATGACATCCTATATATAAATCTTATTCTCCGGACCATTCCGGAACTCCTCGTGATGTCCGGGATCTCATCCGGGACTCCGAACAAATATTCGAACTCCATTCCTTATTCAAGTACTACCATTTCAACATCCAACTTTAAGTGTGTCACCCTACGGTTCGTGAACTATACGGACATGGTTGAGTACTCACTCCGACCAATAACCAATAGCGGGATCTGGGAGATCCATAATGGCTCCCACATATTCAACGATGACTTTAGTGATCGAATGAACCATTTACATACAATACCAATTCCCTTTGTCACGCGATATTTTACTTGTCCGAGGTTTGATCTTCGGTATCACCCTATACCTTGTTCAACCTCGTCTCCTGACAAGTACTCTTTACTCGTACCGTGGTATGTGGTCTCTTATGAACTTATTCATATGCTTGCAAGACATTAGACGACATTCCACCGAGAGGGCCCAGAGTATATCTATCCGTCATCGGGATGGACAAATCCCACTGTTGATCCATATGCCTCAACTCATACTTTCCGGATACTTAATCCCACCTTTATAACCACCCATTTACGCAGTGGCGTTTGGTGTAATCAAAGTACCTTTCCGGTATAAGTGATTTACATGATCTCATGGTCATAAGGACTAGGTAACTATGTATTGAAAGCTTATAGCAAATAACTTAAAGACGAGATCTTATGCTACGCTTAATTGGGTGTGTCCATTACATCATTCATACAATGATATAACCTTGTTATTAATAACATCCAATGTTCATGATTATGAAACTAATCATCCATTAATCAACAAGCTAGTTAAGAGGCATACTAGGGACTCTTTGTTATTTACATATCACACATGTATCAATGTTTCGGTTAATACAATTATAGCATGGTATATAAACATTTATCATAAACATAAAGATATATAATAACCACTTTTATTATTGCCTCTTGGGCATATCTATACCCCTATATAATGTGACAGTTTTGAACTGGATCTAGAGAATCAATTTCAGCCGTTGATCTACTAAATCCAACAGCTGAGAACAACTGGATTCGCATGAACAGTGCGTGGCCGGTGGCTCCACAATATTCTAGAACCGCCTTCCATCTCTTCCTCCGGAAAAGAGGCTCCACCATTCGATCTCTGAGCAGCGGTGACCGACCGGAGAGACCGCGGCCCGGTCTCCTCGCTCCTTTCTCCTCTGTGCGGGCAAACGATGGGGGTGCGCTCCTTTATCCTCTGAGCGGCGGCGACAGACGGAAGAGGCCGCGACCCAATCTCCCCATTTCTTTCTCCTCTGATCGGTGGCGAACGACGGGGACTGATCGATCCTCCAGATCAAGATCTCCTAAAATCTGCCTCCTCCTTTACCCGAGACAAGAACAACCCATTGCCCTCGAGCTCACCCCGTGGCACGCGATTTGAAGCCCCATGGCAGGATCCGAGGGCCCTTGCCAACCGATGGACCCTCTGCGGCTCTCCTCTGCTCCACTAGCAAGGCGGCCATCCGGTCCGGCTGTCCTCTGCTCCGCAAGGAAGGCGGCGTTCCAGTCCTGCGTTGTGCGCGAATGCCAGCCGCGACATACCGGCCCTTGCCGCCTCGATTTGGACCAACTTATTTCATCGAATTTGAGCCGCGCGCTGTGTCCATGCTCCAGGGCTGGTGTGCGTGCGGGACGTGCGAGACAAGCTGGAGGCGCTTCTCGCCGGCCGGACGAAACGAAGGTCGTGGGGTGGGCGATTGCGAGGCTGCCAAAGTCCCTCGCCGCCGCTTGCTGTGCGTGTACGCGAGCTAACAGATTGGGCAAAGCATTTTGCTGAGGCTGAGATGTTTGCACTGTGTAGCTGATGGTAGTACAGCTGAAGACTAACTATACACTTCATCTTTTTTTTTACGTGATACACATCATTTTTTGTTAAAACATGATAGTGACATCCTAATAAAAACACACTGCCTATCTTATGTGTGTCATTATCAGAAAACAAATCAGTACTCCATAAAATGTTTTCCAAAATTTCGTCTTATTAGTTGATAGAATTATCTCTGATTACCACTATCTCAAACAACGTTTCTTTAATGTAAAACTATTTCAAACTGATCGAGGCATGTTTGGTTGATACTCTGTCTAAAAAAATGACTTCCAGTACCTGACAACTTTCTGATTAAACTTAGTTCACATGAGTACTTAGAGAAATAATAACTAACTATTAAAATTAGTTTGTAAATTTAGCAATAAATTATTTAATGATCTTTGCTGTTGTTGTATCAATAATCAAATTTTTTCCATTCGTGTTGTATCAATTTGGTAAAGATTGTTGAAATTTTGTGAGAGATTTGGAGGTACCATTGGAGTCCACCAAAAAAAAAAAGCTTTATATGCATTAGATGTTGAAATTATGCAAAATGAAAATTTAAAATTTTGTAGAATTTTTTATTATTATACCGAAACATGTGCTACTGACAGGTCGTTGCAACGCACGGGAATTCAACTAGTCTCCAACAGTCTCCCACTTGCACTAGAGTCAATAATCTAGATTACATTGTAAGGAACCTAACACCCATGGCATTCTGGTGTTGGTCATGCTTTGCCCTAGGGAGAGCTTTAGTCAACGGATCCGCTACATTCAGATCAGTGTGTACTTTGCAAATCTTTACTTCTCCATCTTCGATGTACTCGCGAATCGAGTGGTAATGCAGCTTGATATGCTTCAGCCTCTTGTGTGACCTTGGTTCTTGTGCATTAGCGATGGCACCCATGTTGTCACAGTATATGACTAGTGGGTCCAATGCACTAGGAACCACACCGAGCTCTACAATGAACCTCTTCATCCATACCGCTTCGATGAAGCCTCCGAAGCCGCTATGTACTCCGATTCTCGTTGAAGACTTCGCCACCGTGCACTGCTTCGAGCTTGCCCAGCTTACTGCAGAACCATTCAATATAAACACGTACCCAGACTGTGACTTAGAGTCATCAGGATCAGTGTTCCAACTTGCATCGGTGTAACTTGTTACAACGAGCTCTTGGTCACCTCCATAACAAAGAAACATATCCTTAGTTGTTTTCAAGTACTTCAGGATATTCTTGACCGCTGTCCAGTGTTCCATTCCTGGATCACTTTGATATCTCGCTAGTCAAACTAACAGCATGCGCTATATCCGGTCTTGTACATAGCATGGCATACATAATAGAGCCTACTCGCCGAAGCATAGGGGATCCGACTCATCCTTTCTCTTTCTTCTGTCGTAGTCGGTCCTTGAGTCTTACTCAAGACCTTGCTCGGTAACATAGGTAAAAACACTTTCTTACTTTCGTCCATTCTAAACTTCTTTAGAATCTTGTCCCGGTATGTACTCTGTGATAGCCCTATTAGGCGTCTTGATCTATCTCTATAAATCTTGATGCCTAATATATACGATGCTTCACCAAGGTCTTTCATTGAAAAACTGTTATTCAAATAACCTTTTACACTTGCTTAATAGTTCTATATCATTCCCAATCAATAATATGTCATCTACATATAATATCAGGAATGCTACTGAAGCTCCCACTCACTTTCTTGTAAATACAGGCCTCTCCATGACACTCGTATAAACCCGAAGTCTTTGATCACCTTATCAAAGCGTCGGTTCCAACTTCTTGATGCTTGCTTCAGTCCATAGATTGAACGCTCGAAGTTTGCATACTTTGTCGGCATTTTTAGGATCGACAAAACCTTTGGGTTGTACCATATACAACTCTTCCTCAATGTCTCCATTAAGGAACGCCGTTTTGACATCCATCTGCCAAATCTCATAATCGAAAAATGCAGCTATTGCTAACAAAATCCTCACGGATTTTAGCTTCGCTACAGGTGAGAAAGTCTCATCGTAGTCAACTCCTTGAATTTGTCGGAAACCCTTTGCGACAAGTCGAGCTTTATAGACAGTAATATTACCATCAGCATCTGTTTTTCTCTTGAAGATCCATTTATTCTCGACAGCCTTTCGGCTATCGAGTAAGTCTACCAAAGTCCATACTTTGTTATCATACATGGATCCCATTTCGGATTTCATGGCTTCTTGCCATTTGTTGGAATCCGGGCTCATCATTGCTTCTTCATACGTCGCAGGGTCCTCATCATTGTTATCCACAATCATGACATTTAGACAAGGATCATACCAATCAGGAGTGGTACGTTCCCTTGTCGATCCGCGAGGTTCGATAGTTTCCTCGTTCGAAGTTTCATGATCATTATCATTAGCTTCCTCTGTTGCCGGTGTAGGCGGTACAGTACAACTTCCGGTCATTGCGCTACTCTGATCAACGAGTATAGATTCATCAATCTCATCGAGTTCTACTTTTCTTCCAGTCACTTCTTTAGTGAGAAATTCTTTCTCAAGAAAGGTTCCGTTCTTAGCAACAAATATTTTGCCTTCGGATTTGTGATAGAAAGTATACCCTATAGTTTCCTTAGGGTATCCTATGAAGACGCATTTCTCCGCTTTGGGTTCTAGCTTGTCCGGTTGTAACTTTTTTACATAGGCTTCGCAACCCCAAACTTTAAGGAATGACAGACTTAGGTTTCTTATTAAACCATAATTCATACGGTGTCGTTTCTACGGATTTTGATGGTGCTCTATTTAAAGTGAATGCGGTTGTCTCTAATGCATAACTCCAAAATGATAACGGCAAATCAGTAAGAGACATCATAGAACGAACCATATCTAAGAGAGTTCGATTACGACGTTCGGACACAACGTTTCGTTGTGGTGTTCCCGACGGTGTCAATTGTGAAAGTATTCCGCATTTCTTTAAATGCATGCCAAACTCATAACTCGGATATTCACCTCCACGATCAGATCGTAGAAATTTAATCTTCTTGTTACGTTGATTTTCTACTTCACTTTGGAATTCCTTAAACTTCTCGAAAGTTTCGGATTTATGTTTCATGAAATAGATATACCCATATCTACTCAGATCATCTGTGAAGGTTAGAACATAACGATAACCACCGCGTGAAGCCACGCTCATTGGTCCGCATACATCGGTATGTATGATTTCCAATAAGTCAGTAGCTCGCTCCATCATACCAGAAAATGGAGTCTTAGTCATTTTTCCCATTAGACATGCTTCGCATCTATCAAGTGACTCAAAGTCAAGTGATTCAAGTAATCCATCGAGTATGGAGTTTCTTCATGCGCTTCACTCCAATATGACCAAGACGACAGTGCCACATATAAGTAGAATTATCATTCAATTTAATTCGCTTAGCATCAATGTTATGTATATGCGTATCACTACTATCGAGATCTAACGAAATAAGCCATTCTTTTCGGGTGCTCGACCATAAAAGATATTATTCATAAAAATAGAACAACCATTATTCTCTGACTTGAATGAATAACCATCTTGCATTAAACAAGATCCAGATATAATGTTCATGCTCAACGCGGGTACAAAATAACAATTATTTAGGCTTAAAACTAATCCCGAAGGTAGATGTAGAGGAAGTGTGCCGACAGCGATCACATCGACTTTGGATCCATTTCCAACGCGCATCGTCACTTCATCTTTCAGTAGTCTTCGTTTATTCTTTAGTTCCTATTTCGAGTTACAAATATGAGCAACCGAACCAGTATCAAATACCCAGGTACTAGAACGAGAACCAGTGAGATAAACATCTATAACATGTATATCAGATATACCTTCTTTCTTCTTCTTGACAAGGCCGCTCTTCAGATCCGCCAAATACTTGGAGCAATTACGCTTCCAGTGTCCCTTCTCCTTGCAAGTAATAGCACTCAAGCATCGGGCTTAGGGCCTTTCTTAGGTTTCATAGGAGGCGTGGCAGCTTTCTTGCCACCCTTCTTGAATTTTCCCTTAGACTTGCCCTGTTTCTTGAAACTGGTGGTCTTGTTGACCATCAACACTTGGTGCTCTTTCTTGATCTCAATCTCAGCAGCTTTTAGCATGCCAAAAAGTTCAGGTAACTCCTTGTTCATGTTTTGCATATTGTAGTTCATCACAAAGTTCTTGTAACTTGGTGACAGTGATTGAAGGACACGATTAATCCCCAGTCTGTTAGGAATCACTATTCCCAAGTCACTGAGTTTCTTCGCATGCCCGGTCATGGCGAGCATGTGCTCACTAATGGAGCTGCCTTCTTCCATCATACAGCTGAAGAAATGTTTCGATGCTTCATAGCATTCCACGGCCGCATGAGTCTCAAAAATAGCTTTCAGCTCATTCATCAACTCATGAGGATCGTGGTGCTCAAAACGTTTTTGAAGATCGGATTCCAGATCGCACAGGATGGCACACCGAACTTGAGAGTACCGAGTTTTCCGAGTCTCGTAAACAGCTTTTACTTCATCGGTTTCAGTTCTGCAGGGAGGGTCACCTAGCGGTGCATCAAGCACATATTGCAGATTTCCGCCGCAGAGGAAGATCCTCACATGACGGAACCAGTCGGTGAAGTTGCTACCGTTGCTCTTAAGCTTTTCTTTCTCTAGGAACTGGTTAAAATTGATTGGGGACGCCATCTCTACAACATATATTTGCAATAGTTTAGACTAAGTTTATGACAAATTGAGTTCAAATTTTAATTCAACATAATTAAAAATCTAGGTGAACTCCCACTCAAAACAATATCCCTCGCATTGTCTTAGTGATCACACGAACCAAATCCACCACACCATAGTCCGATCATCACGAGACAAGGTGTAATTTCAATGGCGAACACTCAAAGTGTTCATCATATCAATCATATGATTCATGCTCTACCTTTCGGTATCACGTGTTCCGAGACCATGTCCGTACATGCTAGGCTCGTCAAGGCCACCTTAGTATCCGCATGTGCAAAGCGGCTTGCACCCGTTGTATGCACTTGTTGATTCTATCACACCCGATCATCACGAGATGCTTCGAAACGACAAGTCTTGGCAACGGTGCTACTAAGGATGAACACTTTATTATCTTGAGATTTTAGTGAGGGATCATCTTATAATGCTACCGTCGCGATCTAAGCAAAATAAGATGCATAAAAGGATTAACATCACATGCAGTTCATATGTGATATGATATGGCCCTTTTGTCTTTGCGCCTTTGATCTTCATCTCCAAAGCACGGACATGATCTCCATCATCTTCGGGCATGATCTCCATCATCGTCGGCGTAGCGTCAAGGTCAATGGCGCCGTCTTCATGATTGTCCTCCATGTAGCAACTATTACAACTACCTTGAAATACTACTCAACATGAAATTTAAAGACAACCATAAGGCTCTCGCCGGTTGCCACAATACAATAATGATCATCTCATACATATTCATTATCACATTATGGCCATATCACATCACCAAACCCTGCAAAAACAAGTTAGACGCTCTCTAATTTGGTTTGCATATTTTACGTGGTTTAGGGTTTTTGATATAGATCTAATCTACCTACGAACATGAACCACAACGTTGATACTAATGTTGTCAATAGAAAAGTAAATTGAATCTTTACTATAGTAGGAGAGACAGACACCCGCAAAGCCTCTTATGCAATACAAGTTGCATGTCGAACGAGGAACAAGTCTCATGAACGCGGTCATGTAAAGTTAGTCCGAGCCGCTTCATCCCACTATGCCATAAAGATGCAAAGTACTCAACTAAAGATAACAAGAGCATCAACGCCCACAAAACCATTGTGTTCTACTCGTGCAACCATCTATGCATAGACACGGCTCCGATACCACCGTAGGATAACGTTGCATAGAAAACAAAAATTTCCTACCGCGAACACGCAATCCAAGCCAAGATGCAATCTAGAAGACGGTAGCAACGAGGGGGTATCGAGTCTCACCCTTGAAGAGATTCCAAAGCCTACAAGATGAGGCTCTTGTTGCTGCGGTAGACGTTCACTTGCCGCTTGCAAAAGCGCGTAGAAGATCTTGATCACGATCGGTTCCGGCGCTACGAACGGGCAGCACCTCCGTACTCGGTCACACGTTCGGTTGTTGATGAAGACGACGTCCACCTCCCGTTCCGGCGGGCAGCGGAAGTAGTAGCTCCTCTTGAATCCGACGAGCACGACGGCGTGGTGTCGGTGGCGGTGGAGAACTCCGGCGGAGCTTCGCTAAAGCACGCGGGAGCTATGGAGGAGAGAGGGGCGGCTAGGGTTTGGGAGGGGTGGCCGGCCACTCAAGGGGGGCGGCCAGGTTGTGGTCTTGGGGTGGCCGGCCCCCTCCCTTGGCCCCTCATTATATAGGTGGATCCCCAAGAGTTGGTCTCCAAGTCTTTGAATAAGACCCGAACCAAAAACCTTCCATAGGGAGGGGAAACCTAGCCAAGCTAGGACTCCCACCAAAGGTGGGAGTTCCACCTCCCATATGGGGGGTGGCCGGCCCCTAAGGGGAGTCCACTTGGGACTCCTCCCCCACTAGGGTTGGCCGGCCATGGAGGTGGAGTCCCATGTGGACTCCACCTTCCTTGGTGGTTTCTTCCGGACTTTTCTAGAACCTTCTAGAACCTTCCATAGAACCTTCCGCGACATTTTAATTCACATAAAATGACATCCTATATATGAATCTTATTCTCCGGACCATTCCGGAACTCCTCGTGATGTCCGGGATCTCATCCGGGACTCCGAACAAATATTCGAACTCCATTCCTTATTCAAGTACTACCATTTCAACATCCAACTTTAAGTGTGTCACCCTACGGTTCGTGAACTATACGGACATGGTTGAGTACTCACTCCGACCAATAACCAATAGCGGGATCTGGAGATCCATAATGGCTCCCACATATTCAACGATGACTTTAGTGATCGAATGAACCATTTACATACAATACCAATTCCCTTTGTCACGCGATATTTTACTTGTCCGAGGTTTGATCTTCGGTATCACCCTATACCTTGTTCAACCTCGTCTCCTGACAAGTACTCTTTACTCGTACCGTGGTATGTGGTCTCTTATGAACTTATTCATATGCTTGCAAGACATTAGACGACATTCCACCGAGAGGGCCCAGAGTATATCTATCCGTCATCGGGATGGACAAATCCCACTGTTGATCCACTGATGATCAGGAGCCTTATGGTTGTCTTTAAATTTCATGTTGAGTAGTATTTCAAAGTAGTTGTAATAGTTGCTACATGGAGGACAATCATGGAGACGGCGCCATTGACCTTGACGCTACGCTCGACGATGATGGAGATCATGCCCGAAGATGATGGAGATCATGTCCGTGCTTTGGAGATGAAGATCAAAGGCGCAAAGACAAAAGGGCCATATCATATCACATATGAACCGCATGTGATGTTAATCCTTTTATGCATCTTATTTTGCTTAGATCGCGACGGTAGCATTATAAGATGATCCCTCACTAAAATCTCAAGATAATAAAGTGTTCATCCTTAGTAGCACCGTTATCAAGTCTTGTCGTTTCGAAGCATCTCGTGATGATCGGGTGTGATAGATTCAATAAGTACATACAACGGGTGCAAGACAGCTTTGCACATGCGGATACTAAGGTGGCCTTGACGAGCCTAGCATGTACAGACATGGTCTTGGAACACATGATACCGAAAGGTAGAGCATGAATCATATGGTTGATATGATGAACACTTTGAGTGTTCGCCATTGAAATCACACCTTTTCTCGTGATGATCGGGTTTAGGTGCGGTAGATTTGGTTCGTGTGATCACTAAGACAATGCGAGGGATATTGTTTTGAGTGGGAGTTCACCTAGGTTTTTAATTATGTTGAATTAAAATTTGAACTCAATTTGTCATAAACTTAGTCTAAACTTTTGCAAATATGTGTTGTAGAGATGGCGTCCCCAATCAATTTTAACCAGCTTCCTAGAGAAAGAAAAGCTTAAGAGCAACGGTAGCAACTTCACCGATCGGTTCCGTCATGTGAGGATCTTCCTCTCTCGGCGGAAATCCGCAATATGTGCTTGATGCACCGCTAGGTGACCCTCCCGCAGAAACCGAAACCGATGAAGTAAAAGCTGTTTACGAGACTCGGAAAACTCGGTACTCTCAAGTTCGAGTGTGCCATCCCGTGCAGTCCGGAATCCGATCTTCAAAAACGTTTTGAGCACCACGATCCTCATGAATTGATGAATGAGCTGAAAGCTATATTCGAGACTCATGCGGCCGTGGAATGCTATGAAGCATCGAAACAATTCTTCAGCCTGCATGATGGAAGAAGGCAGCTCCGTTAGTGAGCACATGCTCGCCATGACCGGGCATGCGAAGAAACTCGTTGACTTGGGAATAGTGATTCCTAACGGATCGGGGATTAATCGTGTCCTTCAATCACCGCCACCAAGTTACAAGAACTTTGTGATGAACTACAATATGCGTAACATGAACAAGGAGTTACTCGAACTCTTTGGCATGCTAAAAGCTGCCGAGATTGAGATCAAGAAAGAGCACCAAGTGTTGATGGTCAACAAGACCACCAGTTTCAAGAAACAGGGCAAGTCTAAGGGAAAATTCAAGAAGGGTGGCAAGAAAGCTGCCACACCTCCCGTGAAACCTAAGAACGGCCCTAAGCCCGATGCTCGAGTGCTATTATCGCAAGGAGAAGGGACACCGGAAGCGTAATTGCTCCAAGTATCCGGCTGATCCGAAGAGCGGCCTTGTCAAGAAGAAGAAAGAAGGTATATCCGATATACATGTTATAGATGTTCATTTCACCGGTTCTCGTTCTAGTACCGGGTATTTGATACCGGTTCGGTTGCTCATATTTGTAACTCGAAACAGGAACTAAAGAATAAACGACAACTCGCCGAAAGATGAAGTGACGATGCGCGTTGGAAACGGATCCAAGGTCAATGTGATCGCGATCGGCACACTTCCTCTACATCTACCTTCGGGATTAGTTTTAAGCCTAAATAATTGTTATTATGTACCTGCGTTGAGCATGAACATTATATCCGGATCTTGTTTAATGCAAGACGGTTATTCATTCAAGTCCGAGAATAATGGTTGTTCTATTTTTATGAATAATATCTTTTATGGTCGAGCACCACAAAAGAATGGCTTATTTCGTTAGATCTCGATAGTAGTGATACGCATATACATAACATTGATGCTAAGCGAATTAAATTGAATGATAATTCTACTTATATGTGGCACTCGTCGTCTTGGTCATATTGGAGTGAAACGCATGAAGAAACTCCATACCGATGGATTACTTGAATCACTTGACTTTGAGTCACTTGATAGATGCGAAGCATGTCTAATGGGAAAAATGACAAAGACTCCATTTTCTCGGTATGATGGAGCGAGCTATCGACTTATTGGAAATCATACATACCGATGTGTGCGGACCAATGAGTGTAGCATCGCGCGGTGGTTATCGTTATGTTCTAACCTTCACGGATGATCCGAGTAGATATGGGTATATCTATTTCATGAAACATAAATCCGAAACTTTCGAGAAGTTTAAGGAATTCCAAAGTGAAGTAGAAAATCAACGTAACAAGAAGATCAAATTTCTACGATCCGATCGTGGAGGTGAATATCCGAGTTATGAGTTTGGCATGCATTTAAAGAAATGCGGAATACTTTCACAATTGACACCGCCGGGAACACCACAACGAAACGGTGTGTCCGAACGTCGTAATCGAACTCTCTTAGATATGGTTCGTTCTATGATGTCTCTTACTGATTTGCCGTTATCATTTTGGAGTTATGCATTAGAGACAACCGCATTCACTTTAAATAGAGCACCATAAAAATCCGTAGAAACGACACCGTATGAATTATGGTTTAATAAGAAACCTAAGCTATCGTTCCTGAAAGTTTGGGGTTGCGGAGCCTATGTAAAGAAGTTACAACCGGACAAGCTAGAACCCAAAGCGGAGAAATGCGTCTTCATAGGATACCCTAAGGAAACTATAGGGTATACTTTCTATCACAAATCCGAAGGCAAAATATTTGTTGCTAAGAACGGAACCTTTCTTGAGAAAGAATTTCTCACTAAAGAAGTGACTCGGAAGAAAAGTAGAACTCGATGAGATTGATGAATCTATACTCGTTGATCGAGTAGCGCAAGTACCGGAAGTTGTACTCGTACCGCCTACACCGGCAACAAGAGGAAGCTAATGATAATTATCATGAAACTTCGAACGAGGAAACTATCGAACCTCGCGGATCGACAAGGGAACGTACCACTCCCGATTGGTATGATCCTTGTCTAAATGTCATGATTCTAGATAACAATGATGAGGACCCTGCGACGTATGAAGAAGCGATGATGAGCCCGTATTCCAACAAATGGCAAGAAGCCATGAAATCCGAAATGGGATCCATGTATGATAACAAAGTATGGACTTTGGTAGACTTACCCGATAGCCGAAAGGCCGTCGAGAATAAATGGATCTTCAAGAGAAAAACGAGATGTCGATGGTAATATTACTCGTCTATAAAGCTCGACTTGTCGCAAAGGGTTTCCGACAAATTCAAGGAGTTGACTACGATGAGACTTTCTCACTCGTAGCGAAGCTAAAATCTCGTGAGGATTTTGTTAGCAATAGCTGCATTTTTCGATTATGAGATTTGGCGGATGGATGTCAAAACGGCGTTCCTTAATGGAGACATTGAGGAAGAGTTGTATATGGTACAACCCAAAGGTTTTGTCGATCCTAAAAATACCGACAAAGTATGCAAACTTCAGCCGTTCAATCTATGGACCGAAGCAAGCATCGAGAAGTTGGAACCGACGCTTTGATAAGGTGATCAAAGACTTCGGGTTTATACAGTGTCATGGAGAGGCCTGTATTTACAAGAAAGTGAGTGGGAGCTCTGTAGCATTCCTAATATTATATGTAGATGACATATTATTGATTGGGAATGATATAGAACTATTAAGCAGTGTTAAAGGTTATTTGAATAATAGTTTTTCAATGAAAGACCTTGGTGAAGCATCGTATATATTAGGCATCAAGATTTATAGAGATAGATCAAGACGCCTAATAGGGCTATCACAGAGTACATATCTGGACAAGATTCTAAAGAAGTTTAGAATGGACGAAAGTAAGAAAGGGTTCTTACCTATGTTACTAGTGCAAGGTCTTGAGTAAGACTCAAGGACCGGCTACTGACAGAAGAAAGAGAAAGGATGAGTAATATCCCCTATGCCTCGAGCAGTAGGATCTATCATGTATGCCATGCTATGTACTAGACCGGATATAGCACATGCTCGTTAGTTTGACTAGCAGATATCAAAGTGATCCAGGAATGGAACACTCGGACAGCGGTCAAGAATATCCTGAAGTACTTGAAAAGAACTAAGGATATGTTTCTTTGTTATGGAGGTGACCAAGAGCTCGTTGTAAATGGTTACACCGATGCAAGTTGGAACACCGATCCCGATGACTCTAAGTCACGATCCGGGTACGTGTTTATATTGAATGGTGCTGCAATAAGCTGGGCAAGCTCGAAGCAGAGTGCACGGTGGCGAAGTCTTCAACGTAATCGCAGTACATAGCGGCTTCAGAGGCTTCATCAGAAGCGGTATGGATGAAGAGGTTCTAAAAAACCATTAATCATTTACTGTGATAACATGGGTGCCATCGCCAATGCACAAGAGCCAAGGTCACACAAGAGGCTGAAGCATATCAAGCTGCGTTACCACTCGATTTGCGAGTACATCGAAGATGGAGAAGTAAAGATTTGCAAAGTACACACTGATCTGAATGTAGCAGATCCGTTGACTAAAGCTCTCCCTAGGGCAAAGCATGACCAACAACAGAATGCCATGGGTGTTAGGTATATTACAATGCTAGATTATTGACTCTAGTGCAAGTGGGAGACTGAAGGAGATATGGCCTAGAGGCAATAATAAAGTGGTTATTATTTATATCTTTATGTTTATGATAAATGTTTATATATCATGCTATAATTGTATTAACCGAAACATTAGTACATGTGTGATATGTAGACAAACAAGAAGTCCCTAGTATGCCTCTTAAACTAGCTTGTTGATTAATGGATGATTAGTTTCATAATCATGAACATTGGATGTTATTAATAACAAGGTTATGTCATTGTATGAATGATATAATGGACACACCCAATTAAGCGTAGCATAAGATCTCGTCATTAAGTTATTTGCTATAAGCTTTCGATACATAGTTACCTAGTCCTTATGACCATGAGATCATGTAAATCACTTATACCGGAAAGGTACTTTGATTACACCAAACACCACTGCGTAAATGGGTGGCTATAAAGGTGGGATTAAGTATCCGGAAAGTATGAGTTAAGGCATATGGATCAACAATGGGATTTGTCCATCCCGATGACGGATAGATATACTCTGGGCCCTCTCGGTGGAATGTCGTCTAATGTCTTGCAAGCATATGAATAAGTTCATAAGAGACCACATACCACTGTACGAGTAAAGAGTACTTGTCAGGAGACGAGGTTGAACAAGGTATAGAGTGATACCGAAGATCAAACCTCGGACAAGTAAAATATCGCGAGACAAAGGGAATTGGTATTGTATGTGAATGGTTCATTCGATCACTAAAGTCATCGTTGAATATGTGGGAGCCATTATGGATCTCCAGATCCCGCTATTGGTTATTGGTCGGAGTGAGTACTCAACCATGTCCGCATAGTTCACGAATCGTAGGGTGACACACTTAAAGTTGGATGTTGAAATGATAGTACTTGAATATGGAATGGAGTTCGAATATTTGTTCGGAGTCCCGGATTAGATCCCGGACATCACGAGGAGTTCCGGAATGGTCCGGAGAATAAGATTCATATATAGGATGTCATTTTATGTGAATTAAAATGTCGCGGAAGGTTCTATGGAAGGTTCTAGAAGGTTCTAGAAAAGTCCGGAAGAAACCACCAAGGAAGGTGGAGTCCACATGGGACTCCACCTCCATGGCCGGCCAACCCTAGTGGGGGAGGAGTCCCAAGTGGACTCCCCCTTAGGGGGCCGACCACCCCCCCCATATGGGAGGTGGAACTCCCACCTTTGGTGGGAGTACTAGCTTGGCTAGGTTTCCCTCTCTTATGGAAGGTTTTTGGTTCGGGTCTTATTCGAAGACTTGGACACCAACACTTGGGATCCACCTATATAATGAGGGGCCAAGGGAGGGGGCCGGCCACCCCAAGACCACAAGCTGGCCGCCCCCCTTGAAGTGGCCGGCCACCCCCTCCCAAGCCCTAGCCGCCCCCTCTCCTCCATATCTTCCGCGTAGCTTTAGCGAAGCTCCGCCGGAGTTCTCCACCGCCACCGACACCACGCCGTCGTGCCGGTCGGATTCAAGAGGAGCTACTACTTCCACTGCCCGCTGGAACGGGAGGTGGACGTCGTATTCATCAACAACCGAACGTGTGACCGAGTACGGAGGTGCTGCCCGTTCGTGGCGCCGGAACCGATCGTGATCAAGATCTTCTACGCGCTTTTGCAAGCGGCAAGTGAACGTCTACCGCAGCAACAAGAGCCTCATCTTGTAGGCTTTGGAATCTCTTCAAGGGTGAGACTCGATACCCCCTCGTTGCTACCGTCTTCTAGATTGCATCTTGGCTTGGATTGCGTGTTCGCGGTAGGAAAATTTTTGTTTTCTATGCAACGTTATCCTACAGGGGGTTGAGACATGACTTGTTTGAGTCTGTCAAATGCAGCTTGTTGCCCAGCTTCCCAGAAGAAGGAATTCTTCTTTAGTGCCTGATGCAGGGGTTGGAAAATCAAGGCATAATGAGGCATAAAACGCCTGTAGTATCCAGCTAAACCCAGGAATCCCCTTAACTGCTTGACTGTCTGAGGAATTTTCCAATTAATAATATCCTGTATTTTTGATGGATCAGTGGCTACCCCATGACCAGAAATAATATGCCCAAATATTCCACTTGAGGTTGCTCAAAATTGCACTTAGCTAGCTTGGCCTTGAGTTTGTGTTCTCTGAATACTTGGAGAACTATATGTAGGTGTTGTAAATGTTCCTCCTTATTCTTGTTGTAGACTAGCACATCATCAAAGAAAACCAGAACAAATTTCCTGATATATGGAGAGAAGATAGTGTTCATCAGCTGCTGGAATGTTGCAGGTGCATTGCACAACCCAAATGGCATGACAAGATACTCATAATGTCCCAAATGAGTAGAAAAGGAAGTTTTCTGTATGTCAGCCTCATGCATTTTGATTTGGTGATAACCTGATCTGAGATCAAACTTGGAGAACAATTGTGCTCCATGCAGTTCATCCATTAGATCTTCAATCACAGGGATAGGGAACTTGTTCTTGATTGTTTGCTCATTGAGTCCCCTGAAATCTGTACAAAGCCTTCATGACTTATCCTTTTTCTTAACCAGCAGTATAGGAGAAGAATAAGGGCTAGTACTCAATAGAATTTCCTTGTTTTCAGCATCTCTTGGATAATTTGTTCTACAATAGTTTTTTGGGTGTGAGACATTCTGTAAGGCCTGATATTTGGTGGTTGTTTGCCAGGCAATAAAGGATTGTGGTGGTCTTGTTCTCTAGGAGGTGGCAGTCCCTGTGGTGCCTCAAATATATCACTGAACTGTAATAGTAGTTCCTTAACAACATCAGATACAGGTGCATCAGATTTGTTGTTCTGCTGTGCTTCCTCCACTTGTGCATAACACAGTAAGTAGCTAGTTGCTCCCTGTGCCAGCAACTTACTGCATTGGTCAGAGAAATGAGCAGCTTGTCAGTAGGGAGTAAGTGATCATGGAATGTTAGTATTTTCTCCTGGACACCAATAGTGAGTTTTCTTTCCACAAATTCAAAGGTGACTGGGTTGTGTTGCTTAAACCAATTTACTCCCAGTATTACATCAGCTCCTTGGAGCTCCAGGATTCGAAAATTTGTTACAAATTTGGTTCCTTGGACATTAAAAGGGCAATTGTATGCTATAAACCCAGAGGATAGTATTCCACCACCCGCCACTTTAACTATCCTTTCTGCAGTTGCTTTCAATGGAATCTTGTGTTTCTGTGCAAAGGTCAAGTCCATGAATGTACTTGTGCTGCTTGTATCTGCTAATGCCACTGCCTGAGCTTTACTAAAATTGAGGAGAAGGGAGATTGTAGAGTCACTTGGGCTGCCACTATATGCTGCTGCAGAGATGCACATTGCCACTTCATCAGGGGGCAGTGCTTGTGGTGGTATGTCTTGCTGTGGGACTGAGGATTGTTCAGGAAGTACCAAAACTTGTTGTATAGCTGGTGGAGGAGGGTCTATCAATAAGGGGCCTTGGTTCTCTTCCTCTTCATCATAACCCTGCAACTCAATCATGTTCAAAGTCCTTTGCATCTGAGGTTATCTGTGTCCCAAGAAGAAATTATCATTGCAGTACCAACATAATCTGGGTCCTCTATTTTTGTTTGGTGGCCTGTGGCGATTGTCTCTTGGTAGCTGGGGACGTTGGTTTGGTTGCTGCTGAGGGTACACTCGAGGAGCAGGTGCAATAGGGGCTGCTTTCTTGACATTCAGCAAGTATGCTTGTTCATATTTCCTTGCATACCAATAAGCTAACAATAGTGTTTCAGGCTTCTGGCACTGCACTAGATGCTTGATACTGTCTTTAAGCCCACTGGTGAATCGATCCACGAAGAAATCTTGTGGCAAGTAGCTGCGCCCCCTTTTCATCTGTGTCATCCACTGCTCATACTGATCAATATATGCATTCACTGTAGTGTTTTGCTTGAGCAGTTGGAGCTGATCCATAGGGTCCTTTGCTGTTGCATCAGGGAAACGATCAATCAGCACCTGGCTGAGTTCTTGCCATGTCAGTGTCTGCAAGTGTAACCCAGAACTGCTGATCCAGGTTTTTGCTTGTCCTCTGATGTGAGCCAATCCCCACTTGACTCTGCTGGCCGTAGGTATGTCGACCAAATTGAACACATCCTCACACTCCAGTAACCAAGCTCTTGTTGGTGCATCTCCTGTAAAGATTGGCAACTCCACATGGGGTGTACGGAGGTGCAAGTCATTGTTTGTGTGCTGCGGCTGAAAGCAGTTTTGTGGGAAGGATTGGTTTGGGGAGTGGCTGTGGGTGTATGGCATGGTTTGGTGTAGTGGCTGGCTATATGATGGCTGTGGCTGGGTGCTGTGACTGGGATTTTGGTTGGTTTGGGTGGTGGTGGGGTGTAGCGGTGGTGTAGGGTTTTGTGTGGTAGGCTGGTAGTAGTGGGGTTGGGTTGTGGGGTTTATTCGTTGTATGTGGATCTGCCGCGAGGACGATGTCGTGGAGGTGGACACGATGAGTTCGCTCTCCGTGCTCACGGCTTTCTGTCGAGCATCCTGCGTGCTCGGTGGGAGTGGCAGCTGGGCGGGTGTTAGCCGTCCTAGGGTGGGTGGGAAAGGAGGCGGATTTTGTGTTGGTGGTGTGTCTTGTGGCGTGGAAACCTCAGGGATAGGTGAAAGGTTCGAGCTTGTGCGTGGTGGAGGCGTCACAAAGGTAGGAGCTTGGCCAGTGTCGAGTTGGAGATTACCTTCCGGCTGCGTAAGCTTGTCGATGCTGGTCTGCATCCGCTCCATCAGCGCCACCATGCTACCCATCTGGTTCGTGAGCATGTTGATTGAGGCCGTGGACTCTGCCTGGTAGTTGCGGAGGCGCCGCCCCACAGATCGCGCGTCCCGCTCCTGGCGCTGCTGTGCTCTGAGCGTGGCGAGCTCGGCATCCGTTGTCGAAGCCGATCCAAGGACTGGAGCATCCTCGTTGCTTTGATCCCTTGACGAGTTGCGAGATCGAGACGAGGTCCTGGATCTGGGCCTGCCCACCATGGTACGGAGGTGAGTGGGTGGGAGGGTGGTAGACGAGGGAGGGAGGGAGGGCTTCGCCGTTGCGAGCCTGGGGTCCGAGAGCCGACTGCTCTGATACCACCTTGTCAGGATCCGGGGATATCGATCAGAATTTCGGAGGGGAGTAGAGGAGAAGCAGACGCTCCGGCGGCGCTGCCATGGGGAAGAAGAAAGACACGGGTACGAAATTTTAGGGTTTATTCATAGCGTGCCTCCCATCCTCCCACTCATGCCCTTTATAACTCAGAGCAGGACCACGCTTAGTGATAAGTTCAGTGATTCAGAGATAAAACGTGATTAGCGCGGAAATTAACAAGGTTCAAAAGTTTACAATCTTAGCCGTTGAATCTTTCGCCTAGCAACCACAATTCGTTGGATAACTGAAGAAGATACATCCGTCGCCAGGCGTTAGGAGGCGATCCTGACACGCGGTGCGGTCGCACCAGCCCGCCCAATCGCACCGAGAAAAAACGAAACAGAACAAACCCACCCGGTCGCAGCCTGCTTCACCTCCTTCGCCTCTGGTGCCACGCTGCTGCTCCCGCCGCCGCGACCGAGGACCAGACGAAGGATGAAGGAGGCCGGACCGCCGGAATCGCAGCGAGGAAGGATCGAGCGGATGGGTGTGCTCTCCTTAGTCGGGAGGGTGCTCTTCGCCTCCATCTTCCTCCTCTCCGCCTACCACGAGTACGCATGCATCCCCTCCCCCCCTCCCTCCATATCTCTCTTAGGTCTGGCGTCTGCTCCTCCGGGACAGAATCCCGTTCAGTTTCGTCCGTTGTTAGTTGTTCATCTGGAGTAGGTGGTCTCCCGTCCGCTCCTCGTGGTGGGCTGTTGTTACTTGTTCATCTGGAGTAGGTTATAGAGAATTAGAGATGGTGCGCAATTTAATTGGAAACGCCGAGGACACTTAAATTGGCACATCTCTTTGATCAGTAGTGTTATTGCACTGCAAATTTTATTAGCGCCATTAATTAGACCCCATTTTTGGTATTTGCCAGCAACATGATCTCTCTGAGAAACTTCATGTAGAAAAATCTTCTAAAGAGTGCTATCTTGGGAGAAAAGTGAAACAAGAGCATTGCATGCCAACAACCCTTTATTCAATTTAGCAATTCTGTACTGTAAACATGAAGGTAATTAACAATGATCTATAACTATAAGGGAGTGTGGAGGAAAGTGGAGAAAATTTTGTAATCAATATTTTGGGTAGGTTGAAAGTCTCCGTTGGTCCATCAGCCTAATGAACTCGCCGAAGGCCGAAAACTGGAGCTGCATCGCTATCAAAGGACAGAAGATAGCAGGGATGAGATAAGGACTACTGAGAAAGAGGTAGTGCAGGGATCCCATGGTGACTTCAACAAGGCACCGTCACCCATTGCACATCCTTCGCGAGTTGTCTTGCAACAGAGGGGCACCTCCATGACGCAGCGCCTTCACTTAGGCTTCCATCTCTGGCCCCAGTCAATAACTATTTAGACACATAGCCCTAGGGTTCAGGGACGAGCACCTTGGAGCCACATACTATTGAGCCGAACTCTTGGCCCAGCTGCCACATGAAAAACCGACTGACAGCATGACTGCAAACATCAGGGGACAATAAGAAATTTTGAATTGCTTCCCGAAGAGTGAGTCGCAAACTTGTATTACAAAAAGGCACATGCACTGAAGAAAAGATGTTCTACATCAGCTAGAGTAGCTTTTTTAGCATGTTCGATACAAAATATAAATTGCTTGTAGAAGAACGGACTGCATACATAAAGTAAGCTATTAGTGCACATAAATATGTCTGTTTGATAAAAATAAATATCAAGACTCACGATTATGATGTTAACTAAGAATTGGTTAAGTTTAGTTTTGCAAGCTCTTCGCTGCAAATTATAAAATCTAATACTGCTCTGCATTTAGGCTAGAAGAAAACTCAAGCATAGGTTCTCGCCTTCATTTCCAATACACTAAGCTGAAGCAAAGCTAAATTAATTCATAAGGCGTGATTGGTTTCAGGCTTCAGCCTAGGATGGCCTCATGTTTTCAACATGAATATGGATAAACAACCTAGGTGGTCTTCAACCCAGACAAACAGAAAGCATGAAACTCAAATGCTGGATGAAATAGTTTAATCCACCTACTACTCTAAACTGCATATCTCTGTTGCGTGTCGGCCGTCGGCACATCCGGATTGGATTGTCGAGACATTTCGTTCGCTGGGGGACAGTCCAGTGCTAGCACTGTGACTGAATCAGGAACTCGCCTCAGTTAGTTGAGGATTGTCACACCAGTTGTGGGAATGAATTTGGTGCCCTATGAGTGAATAAAAACCTGTGGTACTTTTTCTGAATAAGGATATTCAGGTAACAATCGAACATAATTTGTTATACTCAAACATTGATAAGTTGCTGAAACCAAATGTAACAAGTGGGAGAATTGAGCTGCACACCACAACTTTTTATTCCACGGTGTACATCAAATTCGTCCGTAGAACATGAATAGCCACGTTCTGTAGGGCAGGGAATCAGAGTAAAATTCAGAAGAGAAAATTAACAGTATGCCCTACATTGCTAACTGAAACACTATCTTATGGACTGGCACCCAACAAACGGAGCATCACAGCAGTCCAGTCCACCTGTGCGCAAAGAGCAAGCAACAACACAAGTAGATTGACTATGGCCAGGAGGGCAATCAGTTGGGGCGGTCCATCAGCGATGCCGCCAGCAAAATCGTCGGGGAGGGTGGTCGTGGCTAGCTGGAGCGCCAGTGGTGCTGCAAGCGACGGCGTCGAGGTGGATTGCCGTGGCAGGAGCGACACAACGAGCAAGGGAGTTGAGCTGCCGGCGAGGAGGAGTGTGGCCGTGGATGTTGGGGAGAGGTGCGACCGTGCGAGCACGGGCTGATCCGTGACACCGAGTGGCAGAATCGTGGCGGTGTCGACAGGCGCGCGATGCTAGAGATGGGATCGAGGAAGTAGGGATTTTGTAACTTATTGGGGAAGGGTCGCGTAGGGTTTTTTTTTCCGTTGCGACCTCCCTCTCAAACAACGACCCTCACACATTCTCTTTTGTTGAACCCAATGCCCCAAACGAACCCATTCTGAAAGGTAGACACGTAGACTGTTTTGTGGCATCACGACGGTGGAGAAGAACACAGTTCCACTCTTTATTCAATAGACTGAACGAGCTACCAGTGCTCTAGGTAGGGCCAGGTATCGTGACCTCTAGATCAACCAGAGACACGCTCAACCCCAGGAGCTCAGTGCTTTTAGTGATTTACTGAACTTTGCTTGTTTTGTATCTTACAAAGGTATAATATTGTACTACAAACTATTGTCTTATCTCTTGTATACGGATATGATGAAACACCCAACACACGAGTAAGTGTTTCTAGTCTAGATAATAAATTGCAAGTAATGTTTGATTAAGTGTTGGTTTATCTCTTGTTCATGTTCAACTACTACTCAATGTGACGGCATCAGCATGAAAATCAGAAAGAATTCTGATCAGTATGGCGTTTCATTTAAAGTATATATGTCCACGTATTTTGAAGTTGTGCTAGAGGCATTATCCGGTGTGACGCATCTACTGATTATTACATATGTGTATGTGGCCAAATTTGCGGGTTTAAGTGGGCATGCGGATGTCGCTAAGCATACGCACATTTAAACACATGGTTTTTCCTGTAAGTTGCATTCCCAATCGTTTAACTGTCATGTACTAGTGTCGATCGATCCTAAATGTTTGCCTGTACTATTCATATGTAGTAGTTTATTTGGCGGGTATAAGTGGGCAGTTAGACAGAAGTGATCAGCTGATGGGCACCTATGGGCGTTCCCAAGTTATGATGGTAGTATTATCATATCCTGGTCTGGATGCTTGCAGTTCTAATCTCCGAGCTTTATTGGCGATGCAGGGACTCTGAGTTTGGATCTGATGGTGGACCAGCAGCCAAGTATCTGGAGCCCAAGTTCAACGTCTTCGTCAAGCAGGTGTCCACCAGCACTGGAATGGCTGTGCCGCACGTCGAAGTATGAATATTTTTCCTCATCTTTCATTTTTTAAGAACCCATCCTACCTAGTTCATAGCTCTGATGGGATGCCTTCTGTTTTATTTGTTTATAGATCAAGAGCGTCATTCTCGCTACCATGTACATTAGAGTCTTTGGTGGTCTCATGTTCATACTCTATAGCTCGGTCGGAGCGTTCCTACTGGTGAGTTCGCCTTATTGCTGCTTCAGCGTGTGATTTTGGTACTTTTAGAAAGACATGCATGTTGCATTTGACTAAATGTCTGTGTCTGTCCATTCTTGCCTGTAAATTCACCAATTCTTACATTATTGCTCTTTGAACGTGTAATCTCTGTACATTTGCTTTTGCAATATCCTGTCCTGCATCTGAAAACAAATCTGGTGCCAGGTTGTCATTATAGCTTACCCACTTAACATGCTAATATCAAATTTGATGTTGTGAAGTTGTGTAGGCAATTGATGTACTGTTGTTAGTGTTATTCCATTATTTTGTCAGCCACACGAAATATTAATGCAGCTCACTTGTGCAGCTTGTTTACCTTGTCTTCATAACCCCTGTTGTGTACGACTTCTACCACTACAAAATGGAGTCGCCGCAATTTGTTCAGCTCTTTACCCAGTTTTCACAGGTGTTTTTACGCAAATCTTGCTTAGCAGCTTTGAATTATTTCATCAAGGTAGCTGTTATCAAGTGTTGTGATAACTCGGTTCTTTCTGTGCAGAACCTAGCCCTTTGCGGTGCGCTGGTCTTCTTCCTGGGGATGAAGAGCTCCATCCCAAGGAGGTACTCCAAAAGAAGGATTGTAAAGAGCAAGACAACTTGATTGAAGTCAGCTGTGATTTGTAGTAGGATTAGAAAGCTACTTACGTTAAGCTCGTCATGTTTTAGGTACACATGTCCTACTTCTGCCCATAAAATATGTGTGGGCCTACAGGATTTGATATGTAGGAATTTAAGCCGTCTAGCTTTGCTCAGTTCTGGTTTTCGGAATATATTTCAATATGTAATCACAAAACATTGTGAGTCCAAGTGACATCGGGTAGGTATTATGTGGTGTTATTTCTACCTTGCTGAAGCTCTAGAGTTCAATTTCTCTGGCGCCATCTTTTTTTGTTTATTGGTTTTCTGCTGTTTGGACCGGTGCCTCTTAAAAAAACCGGTGATACCGTTGATTTAGGTTTTTCTGGTCGAACCATTGAACTGGTCTGGTTTTTAAAACTATGCCTCGGGGTCGGCATGGAAGTTAGAGCCGGTGTCGTGCTTGGTTGCTTGGGCGGCTACCAAGGTGATCTGTTTGGGTGTGTGGCATCGGGGTCAGCGTGGAAGGCAGAGCGGTGGCTCTTCGGTGTTGCTTTCAGTTACTATGGTGGCGAAGCCATCGACTAGTCTGGGGCACGGCTCTAGGGCTGGTGTGGAAGGCGGAACATCCTCTGTGGTGTGTTTCGGGTACTTGGGCGGCGGATCCGTCTGCTAGTCTAGGGCGCGACCTCGGGGTCAACGTGTGGAGCTTGTTCAGTTCGGTGGATGCATATGGGTGGAGGTTCACGAGTTGGATCCGGGTGAAAGTCCTGTCTCCGGTGGTGGCTAGAGCCAACGGTGTCGACGCTCTTGGGCGCCGTTTCCTTCTTGGAGGTGACATTGTGGTGAAGCTCTTGTCCCTCCCCTAAGTCAATTTTGAGGGAAACCCTTGATCATTGCGATCGGACGGTGGTGACATTTCAGTGCCGGTTCCCTCTTGTGGGCTTCGTCTTTGGAGTTGTGCTTCAACCGGAGTGACAAGCAGAAGATGATGGTGCTGGTGTTGTAGCTGGAGCGTGGCGGATCTGAAGTGTTGAAGGGTGGCTGCCCTGGTTGCTTGGGCAACAGAGTAGCCGGCTCGACAGGTGCGCGGCCTCGGGGCTGGTTTGGGTGTCAGAGCGATGGCTCATATGTGGTAGGGTGTCGTCTCCGGTTGCTTGGGTGACAGGGCCAGCGGCTCAGTTGGTGCATGGTCTTGGGACCGGTGTGTGGGTTGATGATGTACCGGTTTTCACTTGGTTGTTTGTAATTAACCAGACAACTTCTTTTTAATCAATGAACAGGCGCAAGGCCTTTGCCTCGGGTTTCAAAAAAATCATCGTTACAAATGTGATCGTCGGGGCCTAGTCGGTGATGAAAATTCAGTGGTGGTGGAATGGAGAGTCACGGTGAGAGTGTAGCTGACGGAGTGAGAGAATGCAGCTTATAAAAGGTTGTGGTACAATGCCTCCCCTACAGGAAGGAACAGAGCTTGAACACATGAAGACGACAGCTTTGGATTCCTAACCTGTGAGCATTGCCGAGCCACTGCACGTTGCACGAAACGAACAAACTTGACTTCGAACTGGAGCTATTCATGGAAACAAGAGGCACAACGGAACACAGAATACCGAATGTACATATATATTGTTGGATGAAGTTCAACACAAGACACAGAGATAGTTGGGAATTCAAGGAATTTGGGCGCACTCAGCAGCCAAACACAAGTACACAAAGCGAACATAATAGACTTTTAACTGGAGCTATTCATGGAAACAAGAGGCGCCACGAAACATTCACAAAAAAAAAAGAGGTAGCACGAAACACAGAAACACGAACGCATATATTGTTGGATGAAGTTCAACACAAGACACAAAGACATAGTTGGGACTTCTAGGAATTTGGGCGCACTCAGCAGCCAAGTACAAGTACACCGACGGACTAATCATCAATGACATGATTTCTCGGCAAGTGCTGGCAATGACATACCAATAACAGCAAACTCGTTAGAAACCCTACCATCTTCATGAATCAGCAATCTTCTTTGTCAGCGCCAAGCTAACCCTGCATCCTCCCCAGAAATATGAAAAACTGCACCAGACTGGAAACTGCGGTAATGGTGCTGATAATCTGCAAGTGTGAACAAACCAAGGTTCGAGTACTTGTCGTCTGAGCATGTCAGTTTTCAAGAGGAACCATGATATAACAAGGCTTACCGAAAACAGAGAGCCAAGTTTTCCAATAACAATTTGTGCATATGCCACTAAAAAACAGGAATCAACCGTGTTCAGGAATGATGTTAGCATCCCAAATCCATCAACTTCAATGTCAGGCTCCACCGCCACGCAGCCAAGCATCTGCAAACAGATACAATCAGATTGAGCATTAAAGCTATTATTACTGCTCCATTGGAAGATGTGGAATTCACAGAAATGACATAGTAGTACATTTTGAAGATGTGGAATCCCATTGAGCAGCACTGCTCCAATAATTGCCAGTCCAGAAATTAATATGCCAAAACCTTCATCTGCACGAAAGTTTTCACCAATTCCGTGCAGTATAGCAAATGAACCCAAGAGAAGTGATATGATGAGAAGAGACATCTGCAGACAAGTTTAGAACACTTAAACTAGATTCTTTATACTGTCTCAACCGAAATTTGGTGATATGAAATCATATAACTTTACCAAGTGACGCGCCTTGCGGGACCTGTCAACAGCAACCCTGTGCAGTAAGCAAAGGAAGGCACAGGCTGTTCCCAAAAACAGTCCAGCCATTGCGACGAACAGTTTGTCCATGTGCTCCATCGGGTTAAGAGCAAATATGATATGACAGACTAGCATGAAGTTCACTCCAGCCCCAAGGATGAATGACCTAACAGAAAAATACCGGTTGGCTGTCTCCAGACGTGGTACGTAGCAGATTATCAAGCTACATTCAATTGGTACATACTATGTGTTAGAATCGCTTTGAGCCGATGGTGATAGACAGCATGTTGAAAATGTAAATGTCTAGGAAGAATATGACAGCCCAGGTAGAATTGCTTGCTGCAGAAAATACAAGTATATGAAAACTCACAATGGAATCACGTCGATGAAGATAGACATTACATTGAACAAGTAAAGAGCTTGCTTGACCTCCTCAGCCAAAGCTTGCGCTCCAGCTCGCGGATCCATGACAAAGCTGATAGCTGAACAGGATAAGAGGAAAGAGGGTTAATAGCAGAGCAAACGCGGTTGCCAACTCGTGCGTCGCCGATACAACGGCCGCGCTTTCATCGCCGAGGGAACCCAGACACAGACCACGGCGTTTGTTCTCGTCCGCGGGATGCTCGCCACGGGATCTTCGTCCAGCTAGCCCGGGAAGGGCTGCCTCGGCGTCAGAACCGTGGCCCGTGGCGAGCACCCCACCCACCAGGACGCCGCGAACCGTGGCCCGTGGCGAGCACCCCACCCATCAGGACGCCGCGAACCGCGGCCCGTGGCGAGCGCTCCGCCCACCAGGACGCCGCGAACCGGCAACGGGATGCTCACAACGGTACACGGCTGAGTGCACTCTGATTGCCACACTGCGCGCTAACTCATGGTCCGGGGTTGGCGACGAGGCGGAGCGGGGAAGCGCCCGTGGCTGCGCCACGCCAGGCGACGAGCGCCGGGTGCGAGTGCGACAAGCCTCACGGCGACCGGGACAGAGCACGCGCGACGAGCGCGCGGTAGTGTAGTGTGCCAGTACCGCGTGGGTGTGCTTCCGTGGGTGTCAGTGTCACCAGCGTCGCTGCGTGCACGGGTGCCATCGCGTGGGTCGCCCTAGGAAAAACATCACGCGGCCTTAAGGTCTTGTTTGGTACTAGAGTTTTAGTGGGGATTAGCGGCGATAATCCGCTTCAAACTTTAAATCCCCACTTATCCCCAGTGAATGTTTGGTGCTAGAGTATGAGAGAGTTTAATCCCCACTTATCCCCACTTTTTCCCCAAATTTTAGTGTAATTTTTTCAATCCCCAATACTCTACCCCTACCTAGTGGATTGGGGATGGGGTTTTGTGGGGATTGGGTGACAACAGTGATTCACCCAATACTCTAGAGTATTATCCCCACTAATCCCCACTGAAACACTAGTACCAAACAAGGCCTAAATCGGTGACCTGGCTGGCTTCCTCATCGAGGTCGCCGGGACAGCGCTCGTCGCTGGACGTGGCGCAGACACGGGCGTTTCCCCGCTCTGCCTCGTCGCCAGCCGGACCATGCGCCGAGCCAACCGCGCGCTCTATCGAGATGCGCTCGTCTCGCCGGGGATGCGTTGCCTAGGCACAGCGTGGCCCGTGGCGAGCACCCGGACCACGATTCGTGGGCGGCGTGCTCGCCACAGGCCACGGCAGTGCCGAGGCAAGGCATCCCGGCGAGCTCGAGCCTCGAGGGCATCTCGGCAGAGCGCGCGCGCGGTTGGCTCGGCGCATGGTCCAGCCTGGCGCCGGGCGTAACGGGGAAGCGCCCGTGGCTGTACCACGCCCGGTGACGAGTTCCCGGCCCCCTCCGCACAAAACCTCGGCTGCGAGCGCGCCGGTGTGCCCTACGGCGCGGGTGTGCCTAGCTACGTGGTCGTTGCCTCCCGCCGGGATATGGCCACGCGGACCAGAGTTCATACCTGCGGGTAGGTCGCCGCCTCGCCGGGGAGAGGGAGAGAGAGAGGCAAGGGTTTGGGGAGGAAGAGACCGGCTCGCTCACCGGAGAGAGTGGGTTTTTGGTGAGGAAGACGGGAGCGGGTGTGAGATGCCTTTACTTTTCTAGACTTTACTTCTAACCGCCGTGTCAGGCTTTGCAACTTTTCTACAGATGGGAGAAATTCATACTAATCCTAATTTTTGTCTGCAAAATTTTGAAGTACCATAGAACTTTGTGTATCTATTTATTATTATTATTTACCCTCGCAAATGCGAGGGCATTATTGTATAGTTTGTTTGGAAAAAAGATCTATGTCATATGTATCAGCTTCAATGTGTAAAGTTTTTATAGAAAGGAACAATTTTCCAAACAGAATATAAAATTAATTTGTTCATGATGCAATTAATTGAAAATAACTTATCGTTTGTTTATAGGTAGGAGAACTAACTATTGAGAAGTTTGTATTTCTTTGCGTTGATTTTTTTTTTATATCATCTGCTATACCAGTTTAAAATACATGATACTCTTCTAAAATATGGTATATTCTAAATACGATCGCGTACTCTAACCCTCAATTGGTGCATTTTCATATATAAATATTTTTTCTTCAAACAAAAGTAATAAACATAAATAGAAGTACTTCCTCCATTCTAAAATAAGTGTCTTAATTTGTTCTACATACAGATGTATCTATAATTAAGATAAGTATAGATACATCCAAATCTATATAAAACCGAGTCAATTATTTTAGCGCGGAGGGAATACAAAATCACATGAGCTTAATTTTATATATATCTTTATATGATAGTCAAGCAATATTCCGATGGTTAAATTTTGAGAGAGTTTGGGATGTCGTCCAAGGTTGAATGCTTCATCCGCAAATCGGAATGTCTTAATCCGAGTTGAGAACCACATACAAAAATTGATCCACTATTCGCAATAAGTTATAATGGCACCAACACTTCGATACATGAAGGTGCGACCTTTTCCAAAAAGATCTTACATAATATATTTTCGAAACATCGGTATCTTTTTGCATGTTTGCTACTTAAATTAAAAATATATTTTCTTGTGATCATATTTATATAGTGAACCATAAATATATATAGGCATACATCAGTGATCAATATACTCGACTTCATAAAGATATTCACTATTAGCCACATAGCCATTATTTTGATCTAGTCCATGATCATACAAACAACTATGTGATGTTTTTACGTAAACATTTAGAGTATGTGAAATGTGATTTATGAGAGTTGGAATCAACTCAAAATCACTTAGGGTTGATTTTTAATAATTGTTTGAAGTTACAAAAGTCCCTGCCTTGTTATTTTTGTCACTTTAATTCTACAAACAATCTAAGGGTGAGACCAGTGGGGTTGGATAGAGCTTTTTGCAAGATTTCCAACAATACCAAATTCATCAAATTTGGCCCAGTGGATTTGAAACTATGCAATTTAGAAAATGGAACCAGTATTGAATTTTGAATTAAACAGATAAATCCAATTTGAATTTATTGGGCTGGCGGGAAACGTAAATGGGCCGAAACGATTTAAACCAGAGAAGGCCAGCCCACCACGCGTCTCGCACGCGTGGGCTATCTGACGAGGTGGGCTCCACCCGTCAGTGCCTCATAACTCAGCGAATCGGTACGCTCGCTGGGAGACGCACGATTAGAACCAGATCGGACGGACGAGCGACGTCGTCGTCTCCGGCGAAAACAAGCCACTGGCGCGGCGAGGCTAGGGGGTGGGAGGCTCACCGGCGGCGCGGCGATGATCGGAGACGAGCTGCGGTGAGGTTGTCGACACGACGAGGAAGCAGATGGTAGCCGCGGCGCTTGCTGGGGAGGCTCCAATCGACGGCGGCGTTCTCAGCACCTCCGCGGCTCCGGCGATGAAATTGGTTGGCTACAGAGGTGAATCGAGCAGGGGCGGTGGTCGAGGAGCTTGAGAAGAGAGAGGGAAGCAAGGTTGTGTGAAGATTGGAGCGCAGGGGTGGCTCCTTTTATAGCGGCGGATGGTGGCCATGGTGCTGTGACGATGTCACCCATGGCGACAGTGCTACAGCTGCTCGGGGGCACTGGCGATGACGCTCCTGGCTCGGCTACATCACGGCGACGACGTAGGGCTTGACGGTGGTGAAAACGAGGGTCCGTGGCGCTCGTCATCGTCCTCGCATCCTGGCGGATGGCGCCGGCCATGGCGTCGTGCACAGGGTTCCCGCGGCCAGGTGGGCATGTCCATGGCGTTGCTGGTGTCACGAGTGTCCTTCTGGCGCAGAGAGAAAAGGAAGGGGGCAACGGAGCTAGTCAGGCGACGACGTGTCTAGGCGTGCCCGTGGCGTTCGCCGTGCGCGCTCTGGCGTGCGCGTGCACGTCTGGGCACGTCTGGGCGTCGCGTGTTCTGGCGCGTCCGGTGCACCATTTCGTCGAGGCTGGGGTCTGGTACGATCAAGCAAGTTTGGGAAAGTGAAATGGCAAGGTTGTGCACGTTGAGAAAGGCCAGAGAGAGAGGTGGCATGAGTGAGGCCATGCCATGCCACGGCATGGTGTGTTTAGGTCAAAATGATGATGATGCAAAGGACCAATCCTTGTCTATTGTATTTGGCACTGAGGAGAGAGGTCAGAGAAGGACATTTGATGAGCAAAGCATGATGGTTTAGGCTATGGACTGCTGGTTTGTTGAGTGTGTTGGTTTGGCAGAATTGTGCTCACCACCTGTTTGATGAAATGGCCGCAAGAAAGTTACTTTCAAATTTTTGGATGAATTTTGGTGGGTTGCAATCATATGAGATTTGAAGTCTACTGGTGGTGTTGGGGTCAATTTGGAGTTGGTTTGCAAAATCACAAATTGCACATTATCTTAAATCTGTTTCAAAGTCTCAACTTTGCTTGATCACCATTTGAAATTGAGCAAGAATTTGCAGTGATGGTTTTGGGCAAAGTTGTTCACTTTGATGTTTTCTAGGATGAGGTGCAAAGAATTGGCAAAGTGTAGTTGAGAAATCTCTAAATAACAGGGCTCAAAGAGGGCATCAGGCTAAAATTGTCACAAGTGACCATTAGTGCATGTGAGCTCAAATTTCATTCAAATTTGATTTGATTTGAGTTTCTTTGATTCCAAAAGTGTTCATAAGTGTTTAGTAACCATTTACAACCAATGGTGCAAGCCAAAATGGTCTAGGTTAAGAATTTGCAAAAATGGCATAAACCATATGTGTGTGTTGGTTTGATTTTTTCTATTTTCTATTCTCTTTTCTTTTTTCCTTTTATTTGGTTGATCAAGTGATCATGGGTTAGAGTTTTAGCACCCTTGCAATCATACAAACAATCATCATATCAAATGCACACTAACACAAATATAAAAGGTGAGTTATATGCATAGCACTATATGGAGATAAAAAGTTTTTGTTGGTTCTAAAATTTGCATTTTGGAAACTCTCTTTCCTTCTTTATTAAAAAGTTGGGATGTTACAGCAGCCGATCAACCGATCGGCGGACGAACCCTCATACGGCTTGCCCGGCCCCCAGAGTAGGCCATGGAGATAGACCTCCCCGGGGGCGGCGCGGAAACGTGGGCAGCGGCTAGGTCAGGTACGGCGCCGCTCTGATACCATGTAGAAGGATAGAGATGGATATGCAGAATATGATGGATGTTATATTGAGCCTCTTGGCGAGTATATATAGGGGTACAAGTATTGGAAGCCAAGAAGGCTATCCTAGAGATAAGGTAGGAGATGATTACAAATCATATACTACCAAATACCCGTATACCAAATATATCTCTAAACATATAAGAATGGTGAGTGGTGACACCTCACACCCCTGTTAGGAAGTAACTCTGCATCTTCACATTTTAAAAGGTGACAACCAATGCATGGACACTTAATTATGTAAACAACATCCTTGAGTGTGTTGTGAATGTCTTCAGATATGCACAGGCAATATTGAATGTACTGTCATTTATATCCGTTAGCAAAATACTGCCGCCAATGAACTCGCCCAACTAGCTAAGTGCGTGTGCAAGAATTATGAAGTGTGAGTTATATTTACCGGTTGACTGCTCGAGATTGTAACACCTGCTCTCTTTTGTTTACATATCAGTCACAAGGTGCTATTGATTTCTGAAGATTCTATCCGCATCAGGAGATTAAGAATGAGATACCGAAAACAGAAACTCAATTCGGCACATGGGAGCATATGCTTCTGCCGCCGGTAAAAACATTTTGAAATGCCAAAAAAATTCGAACAAAAATTTCCGCGCTTACGTATCGACATTCTACGTGCGTACATCAAGTTTTGCAAAAAATCGACATGTTTTGTTACTTTTGTCAAAAAGACAAAATAAATGTTACATACACAACATTTTTTAAACCATTTTTTTTCTTTTTTACACACGACACTAAAAACGTCAGTTTTCCGTGAAACGACTTTGTGAACATGTAGATTTTAGATATGTACCCACCAAATTTTATGTCCAAATTTTCCAATATTATAAAAATGTATTTTAGATGAAATGTAAGAACCGGGAGCATATGCTCCCGGGTGCCAAAACACCCTACCGCGAAAACTTACAAAAGATAGTATGGAGGATAATAGCAGACACAAGAGTGAAGCTAAGGGCCCGGATTGCCCGAGATCATAGTACTTTTTCTTAGTTTCTTTAGTAGTCATATATTTGGAAATGCATTTTTGATCCCATGTGCATATGCGCCCTTTTCCTAATTAAAAAAATTGAAGAAAAATTTAGGCAATATATCTCCACATTCTATGTTCTCGCTTACAGTCCCATAGTAAAATGGTATTTTTTGTGGCTTATGCAAAAAAGACAAACAAATGCGTAGCAAAAAGCCTTATTTTAGCATGGAACTTGGTCTTTTTTGCACTAGCCACATAACAATTCACTTTTTCCTGAAACAACTTTGTGAACACTTATGTGGTGGAGATCTATGCGCAGCATTTTGTTTTGAATTTTTTGACAATTTTAAATATGTTTAAAATATATTTTAAATAAAAGAAGCATATGCACCCATGAGCAAAAGCACCATGTCCGCTATATTTTGCTCTATTTTTCTTGCAGAAAGATAACAAATGTTATTTGTTCGTGTAACTCCTTACTAATATTACATTGTTAGTCTTGGTGACAACTGATACTACTATATGATCCATAAGATCACTCCATTCTATTGTTCGTATTCACTCTATTGCGGCACAACACTCGTGTGGACAGTTCCACATGATGCATGAGTTGTACCATGGAGCTCTATTGCTATAACATCTAGAAGACAATAACAACACCAACAACAACGATACTAATGCTGATGATAATAATAACAACAATAAAAATAATAATTATTGCGATGATAATGCTAATGACGATGATGGTGCAGTTGTGTCCACAGATGGAGAAGCATGGTATAATCCCCTTCCGAAAGAGGATAAATTTTAATTATATTCATAGTTAGCCATTTGAATGGATATTTCAATATTCAGTGACTACATTCAGTTTGATCTTAGTTTGTTCCTTTGTGTTTTGCTCAAAACAAAAGAACAAAAGAAAGTATGCCCACACAGCACACACACTCACGCACACACGCAGTCCCACGCATTAGCTGACATGCGTGGAAGCAGATCTAGCGCAAAACATCGTGTTGACGCCTTGACGGGAATACAACAGGAAACAGCAGCTGAGGCAGTAGAAGTCAGTTTTTAGATGGGCCGTCGCTTTTCAGCCTTTCACATTAGCCGCAGGTTGTTGTCTACTGTCACGATGAGCAAGCATAAGCCATCAATGCTGAGCCAGAAGATAGCAAGTCTTATTTGAACTCATTGCCTTGTTTGTCTTGGGTTCAATGATCTAGAGTTTTCGAGCATCTGATCCCGTAAACACGCGAACTGAAAACACTAAGTTTAATTTATCAAACTCGTATTTACGGGTTGAAAAATTGGATCAAAAAATTGCTAGCGCATAACAGATCACGTGTTTACGGATGAAGCATGTGACTCTTGACACCATAAGCTTCCTTCATTTCTTCCCAAAATAGACGTGCCCAGGTGCACTCAAAAAATGCATGATAAATTGATTCTTCCTCAACGCCACATGTTTGACAATGTGTAATTCTATTCTTGTGTCGATGCTTATGAACTTGATTTTTTAATCACCCGCCACCAGAATGACATATTAATCTTTGGTGGTACCGGCATCCGCCATTACTTCTTCGAACATTGATTAGTGTCCTCTCCAGAACTAGAAGCCTAACTTGAAAGCTTTGATGATGCCATGATTTTGTAGGCTGAACAAACAGAGAAAACACCATTTATTTCATGCTCCCAAGCCCACTTATCCTCGGCCAATCTACCAATAGGTATTTGACGGATGGCTCTCTTACCTGTCTTAACAAAATTTGTCTCCAGCTTATCTTCTTTCCAGCACATAAGATCAACATCAATCAGGACATGTGCCATAGTAACATCCGCTTGTTGTTTTGTGCAGAGAGGTTGGCAATTTGAATTAGTAGGAATCCATGTATCCTCGAAGGCTCGAATAGCCAACCAATCAATCACTCTCTTGATAGTACCTTTTTTCAGGGCCTCTCTTCCATATAATCGTTCGTCAAACATGAGACGAGCCTCGTTCTTGTGCTCCAATCTTTTTTTATTTTATAAGAGATCATCTCTTATCTAAAAAAATAAATCATATTTTTTTCATTCTATTTTCTCCAATTAAACAAAAAATTCGACGTGGCAACTATAAGAAAATGGTGACGTCACCCCATTATATATACATTCCCATTCGATTTACTAATACATGCATGCGTGTGTATTAGAATCTTCTGCTTCCGAGCTTTGCGTTAGAATCTCATGAGAGAAGACGTTTAGGGCTCTTTTGATTCATATGATAGGAAAAATATAGGAATAGGAAAACCATAAGATTAAGATGTCATGACTAATTGAATCATATGGGAAGATGAGTTCTCCTTGATTGTGCCAAAGGAATTTTCCACGAGACCTCATGTTTTGTTCCTATAGTATTTGCACTATAAGATTTTTATATAATTTGTTTTTGTAGAATATGTTTCTATTAATCAAACAAGTGGTGTAGTTTTTTTTTATGAAATCTAAATCCTACATAATTTCTATATAAACCCTATTAATCAAAGGAGCGCTTAAAGAAAATAAGAATTTCCTTAATAAAAGTAAAATAAGCTGTAAGTCCGTACTATAGGTGGCCCGTCATCGTACTTGGCCCAGCATACAGCCTGGAGGCCCATTCTGTGGCCAGGGAGCTCACTGTCGTGCTAATCGCCTAATCCTATCGGGCGCTACTATTGACACCACCTGGAACAAAACCAATGGTAACAGAAGCCATAGTCGCACTTCCCCTCCCCCTCCCCGCCTTGCCAGCTCCCGATGAAAGAAACCATGGCGGCGAGACTACCAGGCTAGATGGTGTGCTTGGCTCCGTCGAGCTCACCAAGAACCATGTCGCGCGCATGGCCGAGGGAGTTGGGCGTGGTGCTGCATGTCAGGATGCGACGACGAAACTCTAGGTGGCTGATTCCATCGATGTCACCCACCATTCCCCAGCGTCGACGATGGATGGATGTCTGCTGGACGTACTGCTGCTCGAGGTCCTTGGTGACTAGGGCCCGCGTGTAAAGGACATGGACTCCATCTTCTCCGTTGGGGTCGAGGTTGGCGATGGAGACTTGCGCAGTGGCGATGTTGTCCATACGCGTCGAGTGAAGGGGGAGGCCGTTAGTGTCAACTTCCAGTTGAGAGGTGGTGGGGGTGGGGGTGGTGGTGGTGGATTTGTTTGGTTTGCGACACTTCGTTGATGCGAAGCAAGGGTGGCATAGCCATCTATGGAACGATATGCACAAGACACTGGTTTTACCCAGGTTCAACCCCTCCGGAGGACTAAAAGGCGTGCATCCTACTAGGTTGTACTTCTTAGTAGGGATTACAATGGGGGCGCTTAGCTAGTCGGCGGCGGTGACTAGGAGCATGGTGTTACAATTGGTGGGAGATTGGATCCATTCTAGGGTTCAACCTGCAAGCTAAAAGGGCAGAAGCTTAAGATCATGCATATCCGCAAGCTAAAAGGCCGGAAGGCCTCAACACGCACTCCAAGTCTTCGTTCCGGGCTTCAGTGGCCAGGGATTTAGGCCCAGTCGCTCGACGACTGGACCCCTTCCTAGGCCTTTTTCATCGGGTGAGTGAGCTGAGTGATAGGCCTCCTAGAGCATATCTCCATCATTTTCCCCACATGTTATTTTCCACTTAAATTCATTGGCCCGAAAAAAAATTAGAAAAAAAGTAGGCCAATATAACATTAATTTTGATACATGGTGCAACAAGGAAAAATGAAAATAAAAAACAAAAAGAAAATTGATAAAAGGGAAAAGAAAAAAAATCATGCATGTGTGCGATGCATGCAAAATGCATGCATAATTAGTGTTAAGATAATTAATTATCACATGCATAGGTTTCATGCACGCGGTAGAAAAGTTGAATCTCCTTCTACTTTGTCATATATGCCTGCATATGCGATAATGCTGGGTCTACCGACGTACGTGACTTGAGTTGTTTGTTTGAGCTGAATTCTCTTGGACCCACCACGAAACAGTGTATACCCAACTGATTGGTGCAGCATGTGTCCGTAAGTGAATTTCCTAACTTTCTTCCATACGTAACCAGTGGCCTGCATGCATACGAAAGAGAATAGGGGAGAGAGCAACGCAAACTGACGCGCGTCACCGGGCTGCATTCACGTGATTAGAGCAAGTTCAATAGTATAGTCGGTTGTAGACTATAAACAAGTTACCAAGTTATCTATAGACTATAGTTAGCATATAGCTAACATGTATAATAGTTGCCTATAACAATGTAGTACTTTATTAATATATGTCTCACATTTCACTCTCACAAATTTATAGTTAAACTTTAGAAGTACTACACTTTTATAGCTTACTATTGTACATGGTAGCTATAAGTTGACTATAGATAATGTGACAAATTGTCTCACGTCCTCCTAGCTACCATATTTTAGTCTCACATAGTGCCTAGGAGGACGTGCTAGAGCTGGCTATTAGATACTAGCCCACTTCTCTTCTCTCTCCTAATATCTCTTCTCCAACTAAGCAAACTTATAATATTTTAGCTAGCTGACTGTACCTTATTGTACTTGCTCTAAGAGCTCGATCACTTACCTTCTCTCTCCTCTTCTCTCTCCTCCAACTAAGTAAGGATATATTATTTTATTTCTTATAGCCAGCTAAGTAAGTCTTATTATACATGCTCTTAGAGGGGAAAAAAGCGTCCGGACAAGAGTTGAAAAAAAAAGTTGCATGTTGCGCGCCTCTCCTCTATGTGCGTAATACTTCCTTCATACCGGTTTATAGGGCAATTACGTATTTTAAGAAAAAAGTTTAACTATAAATTTAATTAATAAAATATAAGATATATATCATAAAAATATACTATTATAATTTTTTTAATATGAATCCAATGGTATAATTTTTATGGTATATATATTTATATTTTATTGACTAAATTTATAGTTAAACTTTTTTTTCGAAATACGTAATTACCCTGGTAATTAAGAGGTAGTAGAAAACGATAAACAAGAAGCAATTAAGAAATGGAACGAAACTCATCGCTTGCATGGTCGAAACACTAGGAAGGAAATTTGGCTAAAGACACTCATGGGACATTATTTCTCCCTTAGGTATTATCAGCTCACAAGAATGCTGCAGTCACTCGTTGTATAGGTAAGGCCCGGCCTTATATATATGACACCATTCGTTCATAGTTTCTTCAAACAGCCTCATCATCCACTTATCACACATAAAATCAAATGGCGCCTGAGCTGTACCTTGTTTGCATAGCAATCCTGGCGGTGCCACTGCTATGCTACGTGGTAACTTACACGAGAAGAGATGCCCGGCGGTGGCCGCCAGGCCCCAGGCCGCGGCCCATCATTGGCAACCTCCTCGACCTGCGCGGCGGCAACCTCCACCACAACCTCGCCCGCCTGGCAAGCGCCCATGGCCCCGTGATGACGCTGAAGCTCGGCGTCGTTAGAACCGTAATCGTGTCCTCCAGGGACGCGGCGTGGGAGGCGTTTTCCATGCACGACCGGCGCATCGCGGCGCGCACCGTCCCTGACACGAGGCGCGCCGTGGCGCACGCCGAACGCTCCATGGTGTGGCTGCCGAGCTCTGACCCGCTGTGGAAGACGCTCCGTAGCATTGCCGCCAGGCACATCTTCTCCCCACGCAGCCTCGAGGTGGCGCAGGGCGTCCGGGAGCGCGCCGTGCACAACACGCTTAGCACCTTCCGCCGCCGGGCCGGCCAGGAGGTCGACATCGGCCACGTTTTGTACCACGGCGTGTTCGACCTACTGACCACCACGCTCTTCTCCGTCGACGGCCAGGATAAGTTGAGGGACGTTCTGGAGGAAATCGTGGCGCTCCTCTCCGAGCCCAACATGTCGGACTTCTACCCGTTGCTCCGTGTGCTGGACCTGCAGGGCCTTCGCCGCTGGACGGCCACGCGCATGAACCGTGTCTTGGATGTGCTGGAGAAGATCATCGACACTCGGCTGGGCGAGGGCAAGCATCATCCGGACGTCCTAGGCGCGCTTCTAGAGCTGATGACCACTGGCAAGCTGAGCCGCCGCAACGTGAAGACCATGCTGTTCGACATCCTGGCGGCGGGCACGGAGACGACCAAGATCACGGTGGAGTGGGCGATGGCGGAGCTTCTGCGGAACCCAGGCGCGATGGCGGCAGTGCGCGCTGAGATGAAGGAGGCACTCCCACAGCAGAGAATGATCACGGAGGCGGACGTGGCGAAGCTGCCGTACCTGCAGGCCGCGGTGAAGGAGTCTATGCGGCTCCACCCCGTGGCGCCGCTGCTGCTGCCGCACCTGGTGGTGGAGGATGGCGTGGTGATAGGCGGCTACGCAGTACCCAAGGGTGCCACTGTCATCTTCAACTCGTGGTCCATCATGCGTGACCCCGCGGTATGGGAGATGCCCGAGGAGTTCGTGCCGGAGCGTTTTCTGGGGAAAATGGAGCTCGGCATGTCGGGGAAGGACGTCAAGTTCATCCCGCTGGGCGCCGGACGGAGGCTGTGCCCTGCATTGCCCATGGTGGAGGTCCTCGTGCCCTTCATGCTGGCGTCCATGCTGCATGCCTTGGAGTGGCGGCTGCCCCAGGGCATGTCACCTGACCAGGTGGACGTCACCGAGAAGTATACAAGCAACGACATCCTCGTTATGGATGTGCCTCTGAAGGTTGTGCCCATGGTCGCAACCTAGTCACCTGCATATTTTATTACCCTTTTTCTAGGGAATCCCTCCGTCATACATGCATAACCTCGCGAGAATAAACGAGAATAAATGCGAGGGCATCATCTGTAGTATAATAATATTTATTATTTATTTTTAAATTCTGATTATATATTCAAAATTAAACAATAAATTTATCAATCATTTGAATGAAAAATATTGTGATATCCATTGCTCAAAAAAGAAAATCTATTATATTGAATCTCTATTTCTTATTGTTCTGATACTCTCGATGTCACAGTAGAGATAAGGCGGTGACCTCACCATCTTGCATTCTTTCTATCGTAACTTCTATATTTTCAATGGAAAATTTCTTAATGTAACTACTTCACCCATTCGAAAATATGTGACATTTAGATTTTGAACAATTTCAACTCTTCATAATGTATACTTTTTATTGAACAAATTTGAAAATCTTTGAATTAGCAGTACAAATAGATATGTTCAACATCACATTTTTTAGGTTTGTATTTTGGAACATAATTAGAAAAATCAAAGTGTCTATGTATCTAGAACTATATTCAATATTCAATCAAATTATTTCTCACTCATGACCCAAGAAATCAAGGACCTCTTCATTAAATATTTAACAATATTTCAGAAATTAAGTATATATAAAAGATATAACCGAAAGACATGAAGTGGCAGCCAATTCAAACAAATATTAGAGTGTGATCAAACAAATCACTGAGGCATATAACTAACTGACATATATTACCCCATGCGAAGGTCTTCCGATCGTTACTTCGAGGGTTAAATTCCTAATCATTGGAATCAAGATTTGTATGTATATGCAATAAAAGTATTTTTTACAACCGGTAAGAAAAATGTGGCTTCAAAAACCTGAGCACGAAAAATTAACTAACATGGCATATCCATTGGTTGCTTCCATGCTTCAAATACCTAAACATGAAAACTATATTAACCTCGTGTATCTAGTTGAAACATGTACCTTAATATTCCATGAAAGACTTGTATTCCTTGTACGCATAAACTTTCCATCTAGCCAGACATTAACCTTAATTTTCTCACCATAATTTATAATTTCTAGATGAGCCGAACATCAGCTCTTCGCAACCATGTAATGTGTGGAGGCATCAACGTTGCATAAGATTTTTCAGCGGAACCCTATCAATGTGCCTATTGAGTTGCCTCCTCACGATTAGTGAGATGTGATTAGTGATTCTTTTGCCAGTAGCTTAATATATCGTCCACCAATAGCTTAATCAAACCATCACATTTCAATTTCCTTGGCGGAAAACGTCAACGGGAACAGTGCCTTATGATTAGCACTCTGAAAGACGAAAATCAATGAACTTTTGCTGCTAAGTCGAAGGTCAAAGCATGCTTGACTGATGTGATGCATCGATCCATGGCTCATACGGTATTCTTTGTTTGGTTGATTTGCACACGACAGCGGGGTGAATACTGATGCATGAATCATTGTGTGGGTGATGTTGTTTTGCTGATTTTCTATCGGTGGTAGTCTGATTTGCCGATGATAGCGGGACGAATAATGACGGACAGTTCCCTAGCTGATTTTCGCAGGGCAATACAATGTGCTAGGGCTAGGCTAGGTCAGATGCTTGGATAGCGCTAAAACGAACGTGACAGGGATTAAAAGATATAACCGGTCTAATAAAAGTCATAAAAATCTAGCGGTTATAAAATATTATTTCTAAAAAAGTGCATGCGATATGTTTTGTCTTTTTTTTTTGGATCTTCTAGCTGATTTTCTTTAAAAATTTGAGCCACGATCAGCGAACTAAGGATCGCGCGCCTTCATGAGATGACCAATGATCACCTTTTTTTTTGACAAAATGCAAGTTCGTGCCTAAAATATGTGGCAATTTTATGTGCTTCTTTCGTTCCGAAAAGGATGTATATATATGTGTCTTAATATTGATGTATCTGTACACTAAATATTGTTTAGGCACATCTGAATTTACATAAACGTTTGACAATTTCAAGACAGAGGGAGTATTAACCGCATGTTCTCTCTTTATAGAAAATATTAATCAGAGTAGATCACATCGTTATTGTCTAATTACTTTTATATACGGACTAAGTTTTCAGTCCTCCATTGTTAATTTTTGAAATAGGCTTATGTTAGCACAACATCATCGATGCTTTGGGAAAATAATTATGTGGACAACTCAACATATTAATGTCAGTAGGTAAACATATAGCGATCAAATTTGTGGATTAGGCTGATCGCAAAACTTTATACTATGCAATTCTTTCATGGCAGTGCCATCACGCACGTCTTTTTTTTAGCATATTTGCCGGCCAGATGTATGTGTGGTCTATCCTGTGGTAGCACGTTTTTTTGTTTTTACGAATCCTAGTGTAGCACGTCTGGAGGAAAACAAAATCTACACGTTTGTATATTCTCTTGTTCACATGTAAAACGTTAGTTCCAAAAGTATACACGTTTTGTATATTTTTCCTTTGACACGTAAACCATAAGTCTCAATAAGTTTGTCCGGGTGAACATAAAATTTACGTAATCTATCGGTAAATCCTAACCGTAAATTACAGATCTAAGAGTTAAAAATATTTAGGATGATGTGGATTAACGTGGTGTCTCTATTTTAATCCCTCGCATTCTGCTTTTAGTATATAATAGAATAGATGGGTGCTTCAGATTTGGTCTGGCAATTTATAATACTCTAGCAAATATTTCTAATCCGTGTGGTTATAGGGCATCTCCACCCTTTTTTTTAACATTTTACAAAAATAATTGTAACATTTTTTTGAAGTTAAACTCATTCATGCTCACGAAAATCACCATGGTGTGCTTGGAATGGGCACCTTAATCTCAAAACATTTTGTTAAAGAATCTCAAAACATATAGATCATGCTCTTTCGTTTCGTCTAGACAAATGTATACTGTTAGACTAGCGGCCACACTTTATTAGATAGGTTACACATTATATCACGAAAACAAATGACGAATCAAAAACACTGAGAAACCTCTAAATTTACATCAAACCACTATATATAATTCCTAGACCTGTTATTTTGGCATTCGCTTCTCAATATATCTAATCCGTGTGGATATACGCTCGCTTCAAAAAAGTAAGCATGTTGGCTATTGTAGGCCACAGTAGAGGCGATTCCGCCCGCATACCGTTACCCCCCCCCCCCTCCACCCACCACCACCACCGGACTGCCGGAGTTTTGCCGACGGGGAGCCCCTATGTTTGCGATGGCAAATGCAGGAATGGTGACGAGCGAGCCTGGAAGGGGAATACGTACCAGATCGAGGCACTAGTGGGAGAGCTCTAATTGAGAGAATCTCGAGCGCTGAGCCTGGTGGATTTGGCACGGATGGAGCAGAAGTTGAGAATACTTAGGCAACAATGGCCACGAAGTAGGAGAGGGAGAAGATATGCGAGTAGTAGAGGAGAGGAGTTCATTCTCGCGGCACAGCACAAGGTGTTTCCATGGCAGGATCCCCTCGATCCTCCATAGGTGGATCGCTACTATTCTTCTAAACGAAGCATCTTGTGCGGGTGCGTCGTTCCTTCTTTATCAGGTTCACGTGCCACTACGATTTAGAGGGTGGAGTAGATGGCAGAATCCGGGATATATCTCCCGAATGGTGGAAAGTTGACAATAGGTAAAGGGCCCTTATCTTTTTGAGGTGGCTCAGAGAAGAAGGTGAGTTTTCATACATTTGGGGGTCTTTGGTGGTAACCCACACCTCTACAGCGGTGACTAGCTTGCTTCGTGTAAGTGAACATCGAGAAACATTTTAGTCTATGGGTATCTGGTTATCTCTGTAACCGAGTTTATTTCGTTGTGACAGACATAAAGCTTGAAGTATTTACATTTTATTTATCACTTGTGATATATCCTTATTAGTCTAGTTGTTGGGGCAGCTGGTTGAACCTAGCTTACTTAGGGTTTATGCTTAAAAATTAAACAATAATTTTATTCCGCGTTCTTTCAAGTCAACTATGAAATTGTTTTTAAACCCATATTCACTCCCTCTAGACGACATCTCGATCTTTCACTAAGCAATGGCATGCGTGGTCGACATGCCCCACCGGGGCGCAAGATTCGTCAGAGCATCTCACATCGAAAGTGGCGGAGGAGGCGAATCATCCATCACCTTGGTCGGTTGATGGGACATTAAGAGAGTATAGAGTGAACGAGGGGGATCTCTCATCGGATATGGTGGACGAGGCGAATCATCCATCCGTGGAAATTTGGCCTTTTTTCTGGGCCCATAATACAATTTATATCGTATTGAATTTTTGCACCCTAATAGATTACAACATTTGAAATTTAAAACTTTGAAATTAAAATATCAAAATTGCAGAAAATAAAACCGTGCAGCAAAGGGCACCAAGCGGCAATTTTTTTTAAAAAAAACTCCGCCACTCTGCACATGGTGGAAGAAGCCGCTCTATGCCAAAAATAGCATCGGGAGAGTATCTTCCCTTCTTTTTTGCGAAAAGGATGATCTCTTTTGCATTTGGACTGCCATGGCGGACCTTTTTCTTTCGGAAATGAGTCAATGACATGGTGGTCAAATCCGAACTGCTTGGCTTGCCTTTTTTGCATTGTGCACGTTATTGAGTTGATTCGTTCCATTTCCTTCCACTTCTCTGATTGACGTGTCTCTTTTACTATCCTCAAATAACCGGGATCGATCGCCGTTTCATCTATACCCCAGTACTAATCATGCTCTGGGGATTGGACAATTCTGTGGGGCCGGTATAGGATTTGGTCCTTACAGTTTGTTACACTTTCTACTGTAGCAGGTATTAAATGCATCTTAATTTTCTTTTATACTGTATTATTCTGCAGCTGATATAATTTGGAGTTGTTGCTCTCTCTCAGCGTTGGCTGATGAACCGGCCTGATCCTAGACTGCATGGGGACCACCAGCTTGCCCTGCCTTACGTTACAAGAAAGTAACAGAAAAGGCGAACAGCAGGCTACAGCTGGGCCCACCTGCACCTGCTCACCTTAGATGCGATTTCTTATGCTTCTCTTGGCGCAGCGCGTTGTATGTGATACAACACTATCATCTTTCGTTTTGTGCAAATTTAATGAGAGGCCCGTGTTAATTATAATTTCTAATATATTTCACGCCATCTCGCTAACGGTGGACTTGTTTAGAACAGTCAAATAGTTTGTCTCCTTTGTTCAAAAAAAAAAAGTTTATCTCCGTTTGCGTTGGTCTGAGGATAGAGAAGAAGCCTAGATCCGTATGCAGGCGGTCCTAACGGCACACCGCATATGGCCTCGCAATTTTAGGCAATTTAATGTTCATAATTTAGACGTTAAATAATTCTAGTTAAAAGGTTAAAATAATAAATAATCCAAATTAGTACATCAAGATAATTCAAAACCATCATTGCCGCCATACCTAAAGTACAGAAGAATCCAGATGAAAATTAATGTGCGATTGAATCACACATCTCGATCAAGGATCATCACCATCTTCCTATCCAACCATGCCTACTAAGTAGGATCCATGTCATCGGTCGAGCGGGTTGCTAGGCGTCCTTGGTCAGTAGGGCGCGTGTTGTGGGCGTTGATATCTTCAACGACGAGCTTCTAGTGTTGTATGTAGACGTGGTTCTTCACGACCTCCTCTTTTTCCCGACGCTTCTGACCCTCCTATGGCTTGGGGAGCGAGCAATGGCTCGTCCTCGACGTGGATCAGGGTTGTTTGGGTGTCGGCTTGGGTGGTACGTTGGGTCTCGATGGCACCTCCTTTGTTGATCATGGCCTCCATGGCCTCGTCTCCCTCAAAGAATGCTTGGCTACACATACCATTTGGTTGGACGCAGTGATGGTTCTGGAAGAGAAGAACATACCGGATTAGAGGGCAAAACGGGCGGCACTGACATTTCGGCGTTTCACCGGCTTCCTTTCCACGCTCCCTAACAACTCGCTCGCTGCTTGGATTGGCCGGCACGAGCGGGAAAGACTTGCCGATCTCCGCCGACTTGTCCCTAGACAACTGGGCCGCCGCCGGTGCGTGGCCTGGCGAGCGCGGGGGCTTGTACGCTCGTAGCGAGGTCGATGGCCAGCACCTAACTGTTGGCAAGAAGCGTTGCTTGGGCGGCCATGGCCACAACGTTAGCACGGGCCTGAACTTGGGCTGTATGTGCGAATGCTTCGGCCCTTTCTTGGGTGACCGCAGGCTAGATCATTTCCTAGATTCCGATGCCCTCTCCTCCGGCGTGAGCTCCTTCTTTGGCTTAACGAAAGAGGGGACGACGTCCTTTTTTGGCCGACCGTGGCCACGACTGGCGGTGGCGACGCGAGCTACTATGACGAGCACGGTTGGATATGTGGCCTCGGCGACGGTGTGGTGTCCAATACGGTCTCGGGCAAGGCGTGTGACATTGTGGTCTTCATGGATGCTGCTAGGTCACACGCCCGGGTGGCGACTGGAAGAGTGGGAAGGGAGAAGTGTTGCTGGCTAGGTCACGGGCACGGATCCCTGCGGACATCGACACACAGAGTGCCCATTTGGGTGCCACCGATGAAAATGGCCTTAAGTGGAGCAAACATAGAGGAGCTTGGGTTCCGACAGTGGCGAACATGAGAAAATGAAGGAATTCTTTACAGAAACAGACGTCATGGATGATTAAAAAATCAAATTGGGAGAGTTGGATTGGACGTGGCGCTAGCCTTCTAAAACCAAAAATTTACTCTTCTAACGAATTCTATAGCGCCGGCCAAAGATGGTGTAAGGGCTACTGGCCCTAGCACTAGCTACATTTAGACCTTGAAACCGTGAGAAATCAAAACCGTGCTTTCAAAGACGAGCTAGCAGAATGAACTATTAGTACTTCGTGTGGCATGCATTCGGCGGCGCGGCGGCGAGAATGAACGTGATGGTGGTGTGATCCGAGTCCGACGTGAACAGCAAGCACACACAAGGAAAGTGAGACGTAGATATATCTCGAGCAGCTGCTGCTATCGATAACCGAAAACAATGTAGCGAAACGAGTCGTGACGGTCGACTATGCCCGTGCTTGGACCAGGGGCAAACTTGGCTTACAGAGCAGCATCCGCCCCAGGCCACAGAGTTGCAGCGCGTGAGCATGTACTGGGTCCTTGGAGGTTCAGGACCTGAACGCGGCCGCTTTCCGGCCGACAGAAGCGGAGCGAAGCCATTTTTATGTAAGTGCGTTGTCCAACACACACACACACCTGCCACTCTGATCAGCCCCTCCTCCGACTGCAGGCAGAGAGAGGGCAGAGTAGGAACCGCCATGCTCGTGCTCAAGCACATGGTTCCCTCGCCTCCCATCCGGCCATCTCTTCTTGGACTTGCTCAGGTTGGTCTCGACTTCAACGACAACCGACTAGCCCTTCTCCCCAGCTGCATTTAGTGGCCCGAAGCATTTCGGATGGTAAAAATAACCTCACGTCGTCTACACTGGTGGAAAAAGGGCCTTTGGTCACGGTTCGCAACTGCCATTAGTCGCGGTTGCGCAACCGCGACCAAAGTAGCGCGACTAAAGGCCCCCTTTAGTCGCGGTCGCTTACGAACCGCGACTAAAGGCCCGTCCACGTGGGCGCTGAGGCGACCGTCGGAGCGGAGGCCCTTTAGTCGCGGTTCTTCTGGCCGACCGCGACTAAAGGCCGCCGCAGGTTTAGGGTTTTAGGCCCCCCTAAACCTGCCCCCCCCTAAACCTGTTTTCTCGTTTAATTTGTATTGTTTTATTTCTTTTGTGCTTTATTTGTAATTTTGAAGGAGTACGTTTCACATATTCTACGGTACTACATACATGCATGCATATGAATGTACAATTTCAAACAAATTTGAAATTAGAACCAAAAAGAATTCAAGAGGAATATACAATATATATTCAATATCATCGGATGACCATATACAAGTTTGAACAAGTTTCCATACATAATTTAATGCATCTATAGTTCTACGTCCTCTACGTAGTGTTGTCCTCGTAGGATCGATGACTTCCCTCGCGAACCATCCAAACCTAGTTCCTCCCCGAAGTGGTCGGAAGCGAGCTTCCGGACTAAGCGTCTTCCGGAGGTTATTCCTCTTGATGTTGTTCTCATCCGACTGGTCCCGCTCATTGGTGTATCTCCGGATCCTCTCACAAACATAGTATCCACATAGATTGGTCCCCGGTGGCTGAATATCCCCGACCGTCCGCACCGCCCTTTTAAAATGTAGCTCTTTTTTGAATTCACCGACCTTTTCATCTACGAACCGTCTCCAAACCCTACGAGGCAAAGAAAATTAAATGAACAAGAGAGTTATTAATTAGTTACTTGATATTAGGAAATGATGAACGAAATAGGCCGATCGATATAGAGCGCAAATGAATGAAAACAATTACTTTTGCATCATTTTTCTCATGTCGGCCCAAAGCGCCGCATCCATATTCAGAGAGTCGTGGACGAGAACTGTGGAGGTGTGAAATTGAATTACCATCAGAATTCAGTGGAACCTGCGGACACGATACATGCACAGTCATGCATATATATAACTCATCGATTAGCCACATACAATGCATGGAGTAAACAAAAGAGAATGTGCTCAAGACAGAAACACTCACCCAAAATGGTAAGGAAATAGAATATCACTTTTGAGTTCCTGTTTTCTAAGAAACCGCCACAGGTCTTCCTCCACGTCGGCGGGGTGGTGTTCTAACACATATGAATTAACGATGTGTGGGTCAATGAACCCAACATCATGGATGTTCCTTATTTGCATTTCCCGCTTCTTCACTCTGCATAATAGCGTACACAACAAGATAGTTAGGACAATATATAGTGCAGGCAATGAACGAGATGGGGTAGAAATTAATAAATCACTTACAGAACGTAGCAACTGATGATAGATTTGTCGAGGTCGCGCAGATTGAACAGCTGGAACAATTCACTCCGATGAATTGGTATATAGTAATGTTTGAAGTGATGCTCAGCTCTAACTTCCGCATAAATATAGTCTTTGGCGTTTTTAAGTTTTATGTAACTCTTGTACCAATTTAGCGGACCTTTCATTTGTCGAGGTAGATCCTCTTCCTGCGCAGGCTCGACGAGAGGGCCATTCTTCACATATGTAAATACTACGTCCTTCATTGGCGCCTCATCAAGGCCTAACAGTGCACGAAGAGTGATACCTAAGTCGGCCGCTTGTTCTCTGGCACTCGTTACGGTCAATCCATGCAATGCCGCAGCTGCTATGATATCGGGGGCATCCGGACCGGCGGCTTGCACTATGAGCGGGGCGATCGATTGTTTACTTTGTTCCCCGAGTTGGGCAACTTCTTTCCCCTTTCTAATTTTTTCTCGGCCTCCTCCAAGGCTTTCTTCTCCTGCTTCTCCGCCAAATCTTGGTTCCTCTTGAACGCGAGTGCTTGCCTACGAAGTTCACGTGCATAGTCGTCGTGCAGATTCTTTGCGGCTTGGGACGGTGTGTTCAAAAATGACTTAGCCCACTGCTTTTGCTCATCGGAAAATACTGGCTTGGGCTCGCCCTCTATTTTCTTCTTGCAGCTCGCCTTCCATTTCTCTAAATCAGCAGCCGCGCCCGCCTCGACTTCCTCGGCACTACTTTCCCAAGGCCTCGTGGGGAGAGGCTTCAGTGATACCTCCGGTACCTTTGTTTTCTTAGGTACGTAAGGGTCCGGGTTAATAATCCAGGACTGCTCGCTTCGCTTCTTCGCCGGAGGTGGATTGGGGGCGGCGTTCGCTACCCGCCCGGGACGGACTAGGGGGCGACGGCTGCTTACCCGCCGGAGGTGAATTGGGGGGCGGCGTCGGCCCTCGTGAAGGAGGTGTAGGTGAAGCACCACCACCACCACCGCCACCGCCGCCACCACCACCACCGTAGGGGGGTGGACTGAAGGAGATATGCCCTAGAGGCAATAATAAAGTGGTTATTATTTATATCTTTATATTTATGATAAATGTTTATATATCATGCTATAATTGTATTAACCGAAACATTAGTACATGTGTGATATGTAGACAACAAAGAAGTCCCTAGTATGCCTCTTAAACTAGCTTGTTGATTAATGGATGATTAGTTTCATAATCATGAACATTGGATGTTATTAATAACAAGGTTATATCATTATATGAATGATGTAATGGACACACCCGATTAAGCGTAGCATAAGATCTCGTCATTAAGTTATTTGCTATAAGCTTTCGATACATAGTTACCTAGTCCTTATGACCATGAGATCATGTAAATCACTTATACCGGAAAGGTACTTTGATTACATCAAACGCCACCGCGTAAATGGGAGGTTATAAAGGTGGGATTAAGTATCCGGAAAGTATGAGTTGAGGCATATGGATCAACAAGTGGGATTTGTCCATCCCGATGACGGATAGATATACTCTGGGCCCTCTCGGTGGAATGTCGTCTAATGTCTTGCAAGCATATGAATAAGTTCATAAGAGACCACATACCACGGTACGAGTAAAGAGTACTTGTCAGGAGACGAGGTTGAACAAGGTATAGAGTGATACCGATGATCAAACCTCGGACAAGTAAAATATCGCGTGACAAAGGGAATTGGTATCGTATGTGAATGGTTCATTCGATCACTAAAGTCATCGTTGAATATGCGGGAGCTATTATGGATCTCCAGATCCCGCTATTAGTTATTGGTCGGAGTGAGTACTCAACCATGTCCGCATAGTTCACGAACCGTAGGGTGACACACTTAAAGTTGGATGTTGAAATGGTAGAACTTGAATATGGAATGGAGTTCGAATATTTGTTCGGAGTACCGGATGAGATCCCGGACATCACGAGGAGTTCCGGAATGGTCCGGAGAATAAGATTCATATATAGGAAGTCATATTCCAAGTTTGGAAATGATCCGGTGCATTTATGGCAGGTTCTAGAAGGTTCTAGAAAAGTCCGGAAGAAATCACCATGGAAAGTAGAGTCCCGGAGGGACTCCACCTTGCATGACCAGCCAACCCTAAAGGGGAGGAGTCCAAGGTGGACTCCCCTAGGGTGGCCGGCCAACCCACCTCAAGGAAAGGTGGGAGTCCCACCTTGGGTAGGACTCCCTCCTTGAGTAGGTTTCCCACATATGGGAGGTTTTAGTGTTGGGGTCTTATTCGAAGACTTGGACTAGAACTCTTGGTGCTTCCACCTATATAATGAGGGGCATAGGAGAGGGGGCTGATCACTTCAAGCCTCAGCCTTGGCCGCACCCCTTAGAGGGCCGGCGCCCAACCCCCTCTCTCCCCAAGCCCTAGCGGTCTCTCTCCTCCACCACATCCCGCACGCTTAAGCGAAGCTCCGCCGGATTTCTCCACCACCACCGACACCACGCCGTCGTGCTGTCGGATTCAAGAGGAGCTACTACTTCCGCTGCCCGCTGGAACGGGGAGGTGGACATCGTCTTCATCAACAACCGAACGTGTGACCGAGTACGGAGGTGTTGCCCGTTCGTGGCGCCGGAAGCGATCGTGATCAAGATCTTCTACGCGCTTTTGCAAGCGGCAAGTGAACGTCTACCGCAGCAACAAGAGCCTCATCTTGTAGGCTTTGGAATCTCTTCAAGGGTGAGACTCGATATCCCCTCGTTGCTACCGTCTTCTAGATTGCATCTTGGCTTGGATTGCGTGTTCGCGGTAGGAAATTTTTTGTTTTCTATGCAACGTTATCCTACATGGACTTGTTGGCGCCTCGCCTGGAAACTTGATAAACTTCTTCTGCCATAGAATGAACTGGCGCTTGACATCTCCAAGTCTTGTCGCCCCTTCAGGTGTAGCAATGTCAATGTCCAGGTCCTCAAACCCTTGGACTATGTCCTCCACCGTGACACGAGCATAGCCATCTTGAATGGGGTTGTTGTGGTGGAGTGCTCCAGGTGGTAAAGCACTGCCGATGGCTACCTTCATGGACATGTTCCCGATAGGATAATACAGATGACATGCTTTCATCTCCTTTATATCGTCCACGGGGTAGCGAGGAGGCTCCGGTGCAGTAATTTCGACCACCAGAGGCTTCGGTGTAGTAATTTCGATCGTCGGTGCACCAGCCGATGGGGCCTCCGTGGAAGCCACGCTGCTTCTCCGCGGCTGGCTTCCGAGATCCAATGGATGATCTTCATGCTGCGCCCGAGCTGCATCTCTTTCGGCTACTAGTACACTCACGGTTTTCTTCATGACATCCATTTCCGATGCCAACCGCGCCACAACATCTCGCTTCCCGATCCATCTTTCTCTTACGGCTTCCAGAATCGTACGGGTCATCGTTCCGGGGAACCCTATTTTCCACGGAATGTGCCCATGCCTCGTACACGTCCTCCGTGTTCAGGATTCCCGAGGGCTTTTGTCGGGGCATCGTTCTCTCGTTGAACTTGATCCTCCCTCTTGAGCATCCCTCATTGCCTCAATAAGCTTTTGGGTGGGTGTAATTATTTTGCCCCGGTAAACACACTCCCTCGTCTCCGGGTTCAGCGATCCCCCATGCCCGTACCACCAGCTTTTGGCCCCTTGGGTCCCATCCCTCCGTACCCGGACGGATTCCTCGCGTCCTCGCCTCGTTCTCCATCTTCTCCCACCTAGGCTGCCAAAAGCGATACCCTCCTGGCCCCATTTTATGATTGTACTCCTTCTTGGCCGCATTATCCTTATTTTTTTTCGATATTTCAAGGAACTGCTCCGATTTCTTTTGCTTCACAAATTCTGGCCAATCATGTTACAGTTTCTCATATTGTTCTTTGAAATCCGGAGTCTTGCCCGGCTTGACAAAGTCATGGGCTAGATTTTGCTTGTATTTACGGAATGCGTTGGCCATCCTAGAAAGAGCGAACTGTTTGACTAGCTTGCACCTCTCCTTGTTTTCCGCAATCTTGTTACCCTCCTCATCGTATTTGCGGTATTCCGGAGGTAGAACGAAATGTTCCATAAGCTTTTTGAAGCAATCTTTTTTTGTTCTCTTATCGACAAAAGTGAAACCAACACGTGCCTTCTTTGGCTCATTCCACTCCTCGGACGGTGATCGAGACGTTGTCTCTAACAACGGCTCCGCATTGGCCGACAAACTTGGTGGCGTTCTTGCTGGGCTCCAGCTGCCTGCCGGTTGCTTCCTCGACAACATCGATGGTGCATGTTTCTCCCGCTTTCATCGTCTTGGTTGCGCCACGCTTTGACGACGACGTACTCGATTGTTTCGACGATCCGGCCGAGGGCTAAAATAAGAAAGAGAGGCGCGCGCGTTAGTACACACATATTTATTCAAATCGGTGAGTTTGTATCACTCGGAGGCTCAATGTATATATATATACCTCGGCGCCGGAGGTGGTTGCTACTTCCAACTGAAGATCGTCGTTTATCGACGTTTCTTCGGCACCATCTTGCTGACCATGCCCTTGATCTTCACCGTCAAGGTTCAGATAAGAACCGATATCATCTTCTTCTTGTCCGGTCGGCACATATAGAACATCGCCTTTTATGATGCCGAAGATTTGTTCTTCGACGTCCGGATCATAGTTGTCCATAATTGGGTCAGCTCTATCGTCCGCCATATGTCGGTCCCGAAAACATGTAGTCAAAACAAATTAATTAAGTGAAGAAGGGGGCGGTGGCGGTGGCGAAAGGGCGGTGCCAAAAGGAGGGGGCCGGCGAGCCGGAAGGGGTGGGAGAGGGTGTCGCGGAAGAGCGCGTGTGTGCGCCGGGAGAGATTGGAGGGGCCGGGGCGCCGGCGGGCGCCGCCCTAGCTATTGCATGTGTGCGTGTGTGGCGCGCGCCCCCGGCCGGCCCCCTCCGTATACGCGCCCCCGGCCGGCTTAATTTTAGTTAAGTTAATTTTATTAAGTCATAATAATATGTTAAGTTTTAATTTTATTAAGTCAAAATTTTAAGTCATATTAAGTCAAAATTTAAGTCATATTAAGTCAAAATTTTATTAAGTCATAATAATATGTTAAGTTTTAATTTTATTAAGTCAAAATTTTAAGTAATTAAGTTATTTTCGTTTACAATTTAATTAAGTTACAAATTTAATTAAGTTTTTAGTTTTGTTTTTTGAATTTGTAACTAAGTTTGTTTAGTTTCTTCACATATACACGTTTACAATTTAATTAAGTTACAAATTAGTTCTTCACATATATACACGTTTACAATTTATTTAAGTTACAATTTTAATTTAAAAAACTTAGTTACGATTTAAAAAACAAAAAAAACCGGCCAGGGTGCCCCTGGCACTTCTCTCCTCTCCCTCTGCTCATCTCTCTCTCTCTCTGCGCCGATGGCGCCCACGGCGGCGCGCGCTGGCCGGGCGATCGAGGGCGGCGGGCGAGGCGAGGCGGGCGGCGACGTCACGTCGGGCGGCGAGGGCGGCGGCGGCGCGCGCGACAGTACCGGAGAGGCGCGGCGCGGCGCGTCGACTTACGGCGGTGGAGGACGACAACGCTGGGGGCCGGCGTTGGCGGCGGGCGACGGCGGGCGTTGGCGGCGGGCGACGGTGGCGCGCAGCCTGACGGCGTCTGAGAGCGAGGAGATCGATCGCCGGAGCGCGCCTGTGTGTTCGAGGAAGAAGAGAGAAGTGAACCGCCTCGCGCACGCGCGCGTTTAAATAGGGAACGCCCTTTAGACGAGGATGGGGACCCCAACCGCGACTAAAGGGGTACCTTTAGTCGCGGTTGGCGACCCGATCCGCGACTAAAGGTCATTTTTCGCCGGGTTTTCGTTTCCCGCGGAAAAATACCCTTTAGTCGCGGTTGGCGAGCCCAACCGCGACTAAAGGGTATTTTTCAAATTACTTTTCTTTTTCAAAATGTTAAAAGTACATATAATATATCAAAAAATTCAGAAAAATAAAACTAATTTATTTCAAAATCACAAAAATAAAAATAATATATCAAAAAATTCAGAAAAATAAAACTAATTAATTTCAAAATCTCAAAAATACAAATAATATATCAAAAAATTCAGAAAAATAGAACTAATTCATTTCAAAATCTTAAAAATACAAATAATGTATCAAAAAATTCAGAAAAATAAAACTAATTAATTTCAAAATCTCAAAAATACAAATAATATATCAAAAAATTCAGAAAAATAAAACTAATTCAATTCAAATTCTTAAAAATACAAATAATATATCCAAAAAATCAGAAAAATAAAACTAATTCAATTCAAATTCTTAAAAATACAAATAATATATCAAAAAAATCAGAAAAATTCTTCCCGCCACTTTCTTCCCGCCACTTTCTTCCCGCCTCTTTCTTCCCGCCACTTTCTTCCCGCCTCTTTCTTCCCGCCTCTTTCTTCCCGCCACTTTCTTCCCGCCTCTTTCTTCCCGCCTCCTGTCTTCCCGCTCCCATTTTTCCCGCCATTTGTCACTACATATAGGTAGCCCGGCTTGGCCAGCATTATCACATCTCTACAATCTCTCATCACTCTCTCATGGCTTCCACCGCACCCACTCTAACCTACCAGACAGGTGGAGGAGCTTTGCGCCTCGAACTACCCTTGCCCACCGGGCTACCGCGTCCCTCGCCGGGCCGGAGCCTAAGCGCCGGCGGCTGCCGGTCCCTCCCGTCCCTCAGGGTACTGCGCGCCGGGCGGCCATCACGAACCACTACTACCTCGAACTCACGCCGGAGCAGCGGATGAATCCCCGCTGGCATCCCGATAACCAGCATACTTGGGACGCTGATACGTCTCCAACGTATCTATAATTTCCGATGTTCCATGCTTGTTTTATGACAATACCAACATGTTTTGTTCACACTTTATATCATTTTTATGCGTTTTCCGAACTAACCTATTGACGAGATGCCGAAAGGCCGCTTGTCGTTTTCTCGCTGTTTTTGGTTTCAGAAATCCTAGTAAGGAAATATTTTCGGAATCGGACGAAATCAATTCCGGGATCTTATAATTTCGCGAAGCTTCCAGAGCACCGGAGAAGGGCCGAGAGAGGTGCCGTGGGGGCCCACACCACCCGGCCGCGCGCCTAAGGGGGCGCCCTCATGGTGGCACCACCCCGTGGCCCCTCCGACTCCGATTCTTCGCCTATTTAAGCCGCCGTGACCTAAAAACATCGACGGAAAAGACGAACCTCCGAGAAGACTCCGGGGCGCCGCCACATCGCGAAACTCCAACTCGGGGGACAGAACTCCTGCTCCGGCACCCCGCCGGACGGGGAATTGCCCCCGGAGCCGTCTCCACCGCCGTCTTCACCGCCATCTTCACCGCCATCGCTGCCTCCATGATGAGGAGGGAGTAATGCACCCCCGAGGCTGAGGGCTTCGCTGTAGCTATGTGGTTCATCTCTCTCCCATGTACCTCAATACAATAATCTCATGAGCCGCTTTACATGATTGAGATTCATATGAGTTTGTATCACTACTATCTATGTGCTACTCTAGCAAAGTTATTAAAGTAGTTCTATTCCTCCCGCACGTGTGTAAAGGCGACGAAGTGTGTGCACCGTGTTAGTACTTGGTTTATGCTATGATCATGATCTCTTGTAGATTGCGAAGTTAACTATTGCTATGATAATATTGATGTGATCTATTCCTCCTACATATGCATGAAGGTGACGAGTGTGCATGCTATGCTAGTACTTGGTTTAGTCTTTTGATCTATCTTACACTAAAGGTTACTAAAATATGAGCATTATTGTGGAGCTTGTTAACTCCGGCATTGAGGGTTCGTGTAATCCTACGCAATGTGTTCATCATCCAACAAGAGTGTAGAGTATGCATTTATCTATTCTCGTTATGTGATCAATGTTGAGAGTGTCCACTAGTGAAAGTGTAATCCCTAGGCCTTGTTCCTAAATATCGCTATCGCTGTTTGTTTACTGTTTTCATTGCGTTACTACTTGCTGCGTTACTACTGCTTGTTTATCTGTCCTGGGCAAAGCACTTTTCCGGTGCCGTTGCTACTACTTATTCATACCACCTGTATTTCACTATCTCTTCGCCGAACTAGTGCACCTATTAGGTGTGTTGGGGACACAAGAGACTTCTTGCTTTGTGGTTGCAGGGTTGCATGAGAGGGATATCTTTGACCTCTTCCTCCCCGAGATCGATAAACCTTGGGTGATCCACTTAAGGGAAACTTGCTGCTGTTCTACAAACCTCTGCTCTTGGAGGCCCAACACTCGTCTACAAGAATAGAAGCTCCCGTAGACATCAAGCACTTTTCCGGCGCCGTTGCCGGGAGGAAAGGTAAAAAGGCACTCATACTCCGGTTCCGTGCACATGTACTTTTCTCGGCGCCATTGTGTTTGTGCTCGAAGCTATTTCCTTTAGATCCTGCAATTGCATCTTTTTGTTTCTTGTTTACACTAGTTTGGCATAATGGACAACAATGAGCTTCTTATTCTATTTCCTGATTTAAAACATGGATTGTTTGATGCGAACATTAAAAAACCAATGGAACCTTATTTGCATGCTAGTAGCGATGTTATAGGTATGAATGCAATTACTGCTAATGCTATGGAGAAGTCTAAGCTTGGGGAAGCTAGTTTTTGTGATATTTTTAGCTTCCCATCTTTAGGGGAGAAAATTTGCTCTGATAATACTTTATCTCCCATATGCGATAACTCTAATGATGCTTGTGATATTTTAAATGCACCTACTGAAAGTACTCCATATAAAATACCTATGAAAATTATTGAACGTGTTATGGATAACCGCTATGAAGGGGATGGAACTGTGCATCCTGGAGATCATTTACTGTTTTTGCATGAATTATGCGGGCTATTCAAGTGTGCAGGTATCTCTATGGATGAAGTGAAGAAGAAATTATTCTCTATGTCTTTGACTGGTAAAGCGGCGCATTGGCATAAACTGCTGAAGGATGAGCATTCTCTTGATTGGAAGGATATTGTGCATCTATTTTATTCTAAATTCTATCCTCCAAGTGAAATTCACAAAGACCGAAACCGAATATATAATTTCTGGCCTCATGATGGAGAGAGTATTGCCCAAGCATGGGAGAGATTGAAGTCTTTAATGCTCAAATGCCCCAATCATGAGCTTCCGGGTAATATCATTATTGATAATTTCTATGCGAGACTTTCTCTTCAAGATAAGACTTTGCTGGATGCTACTTGTTCCGGATCATTCACGCGCAACAAAGAAGAGTTTAAAAGGGACCTTCTTGATCGGATTAAGGAGAACGCCGAAGATTGGGAGAACGACAAAGGTAAAGAGTCGGTATAAATTATGATTATGAATGCATTGAAACTTTTATGGATACCGATAAATTTCGAAATATGAGTGCTACTTATGGTCTTGACTCTCAAGTTGCTGCAAATCTTTATAAAGCCTTTGCTTCTCATTTTGAATTGCCTAAAAAGAATTTTGATAAGTATCATGAACCTTTTAAAGAGGCTTGTATGAAGAATGAAATTGTTGTTAATTATTGTAATGAGCATGCTCAAACTCCTAAGAATGTTATTTCCTATAAGCATGTTAATTTTTGTGGAATACATAGACCTTGTGGAATTAATCAAATCAAAGATGAATATTGTATCCATCATGCTAATGAAAAAACTAGAAAGTGGTTTAGGGCTCTAGATGATCTTGGTAAAAAAGTTTGTGCCCTCTATCCTTTTATTTGTGAAGTTTGCCATGAAGTGGGTCATTTTAATTTTCAATGCCCCTCCCACTACAAGAAAAGTTGCCATGGCCGACGAAGTTGAAGTCGCGCCGTGGTTGCTGGTGTACCATGGCCGACGATTTTGGTCCCTCCGTGGTGCATGTCAAAACTTTTTTTTTCTCGTTTTTGAGGCCACCTAGCCCGACGAAAGTGGCCAAAACGTCGCGTATGGTGGCCCGGGACGTGGTGCATCGCGAATTCTCGGGTTCGCCGGCCGAGTCAACGCAAATCCGCACCGCCGAGGGATGT